>NW_027526593.1:0-287183 GCF_052857255.1 Amblyomma americanum | reverse complement strand
AACGTTGTATCCCGTTGTTTTGAGCCGGAATACAAGTTTTCGCGCAGTTCTTAGAGAAAATGTTTACACCTTTCTCTCGTCTACACTTCGAAGACTTGTAAAATCGATGCTCGTGAATTATGCTAGTTTCGATCTAAAACGTTGTATCCCGTTGTTTTGAGCCGGAATACAAGTTTTCGCGCAGTTCAGAGAGAAAAAGTTTACACCTTTCTCTCGTCTACTCTTCGACGACTTGTAAAATCGATGCTCGTGAATTTTGCTAGTTTCTAACTAAAACGATGTATCCCGTTGTATTGAGCTGGAATACAAGTTTTCGCGCAGTTCTGAGAGAAAACGTTTACACCTTTCTCTCGGCTACTCTTCGACGAATTGTAAAATGGATGCTCGTGAATCTTGCTAGTTTCGATCTAAAACGATGTATCTCGTTGTTTCGAGCCGGAATACATGTTTTCGCGCAGTTCTGAGAGAAACAGTTTACACCTTTCTCTCGTCTACTCTTCGACGACTTGTAAAATCGATGCTCGTGAATTTTGCTAGTTTCGATCTCAAACGATGTATCCCGTTCTCTTGAGCCGGAATACAAATTTTCGCGCAGTTCTGAGAGAAAAAGTTTACACTTTTGTCTCGTCTACTCTTCGACGAATTGTAAAATCGATGCTCGTGAATTTTGCTAGTTTCGATATAAAACGATGTATCGTTGTTTTTTTAGCCGGAATACAAGCTTTCGCGTAGTTCTGAGAGAAAAAGTTTACACCTTTCTCTCGTCCGACTTGTAAAATACATGGTTGTGCATTTTGCTAGTTTCGATCTAAAACGATGTATCCCGTTGTATTGAGCTGGAATACAAGTTTTCGCGCAGTTCTGAGAGAAAAAGTTTACACCTTTCTGTCGTCTACTCTTCGACGGCTTGTAAAATCGATGCTCGTGAATTTTGCTAGTTTCGATCTAAAACGATGTATCCCGTTGTTTTGAGCCGGAGTACAAGTTTACGCGCAGTTCTGAGAGAAAATGTTTACACCTTTCTGTCGTCTACTCTTCGACGACTTGTAAAATCGATGCTCGTGAATTATGCTAGTTTCGATCTAAAACGTTGTATCCCGTTGTTTTGAGCCGGAATACAAGTTTTCGCGCAGTTCTTAGAGAAAATGTTTACACCTTTCTCTCGTCTACACTTCGAAGACTTGTAAAATCGATGCTCGTGAATTATGCTAGTTTCGATCTAAAACGTTGTATCCCGTTGTTTTGAGCCGGAATACAAGTTTTCGCGCAGTTCAGAGAGAAAAAGTTTACACCTTTCTCTCGTCTACTCTTCGACGACTTGTAAAATCGATGCTCGTGAATTTTGCTAGTTTCGAACTAAAACGATGTATCCCGTTGTATTGAGCTGGAATACAAGTTTTCGCGCAGGTCTGAGAGAAAATGTTTACACCTTTCTCTCGTCTACACTTCGACGACTTGTAAAATCGATGCTCGTGAATTTTGCTAGTTTCGATCTAAAACGATGTATCCCGTTGTTTTGAGCCGGAGTACAAGTTTACGCGCAGTTCTGAGAAAAAATGTTTACACCTATCTGTCGTCTACTCTTCGACGACATGTAAAATCGATGCTTGTGAATTTTGCTAGTTTCGATCTAAAACGTTGTATCCCGCTGTTTTGAGCCGGAATACAAGTTTTCGCGCAGTTCTGAGAGAAAATGTTTACACCTTTCTCTCGTCTACTCTTCGACGACTAGTAAAATTGATGTTCGTGAATCTCGCTAGTTTCGATCTAAAACGATGTATCTCGTTGTTTCGAGGCGGAATACAAGTTTCCGCGCAGTTCTGGGTGAACAATTTTACACCTTTCTCTCGTCTACTCTTCGACGACTAGTAAAATCAATGTTCGTGAAGCTCGCTATTTTTGATCTAAAACGATGTATCTCGTTGTTTCGAGCCGAAATACAAGTTTTCGCGCAGTTCTGAGAGAAAAAGTTGACACCTTTCCCTCGTCTACTCTTCGACGACTTGTAAAGTCGATGCTCGTGAATTTTGCTAGTTTCGATCTAAAACGATGTATCCCGTTGTATTGAGCTGGAATACAAGTTTTCGCGCAGTTCTGAGAGAAAAAGTTTACACCTTTCTGTCGTCTACTCTTCGACGGCTTGTAAAATCGATGCTCGTGAATTTTGCTAGTTTCGATCTAAAACGATGTATCCCGTTGTTTTCAGCCGGAGTACAAGTTTACGCGCAGTTCTGGGAGAAAAAGTATACACCTTTCTGTCGGCTACTCTTCGACGACTTGTAAAATCGATGCTCGTGAATTATGCTAGTTTCGATCTAAAACGTTGTATCCTGTTGTTTTGAGCCGGAATACAAGTTTTCGCGCAGTTCTTAGAGAAAATGTTTACAGCTTTCTCTCATCTACACTTCGAAGACTTGTAAAATCGATGCTCGTGAGTCTCGCTACTTTCGATCTAAAACGATGTATCCCGTTGATTCGAGCCGGAATACAAGTTTTCGCGCAGTTCTGAGAGAAAAAGTTTACACCTTTCTGTCGTCTACTCTTCGACGGCTTGTAAAATCGATGCTCGTGAATTTTGCTAGTTTCGATTTTAAACGATGTATCCCGTTGTTTTGAGCCGGAGTACAAGTTTACGCGCAGTTCTGAGAGAAAATGTTTACACCTTTCTGTCGTCTACTCTTCGACGACTTGTAAAATCGATGCTCGTGAATTATGCTAGTTTCGATCTAAAACGTTGTATCCCGTTGTTTTGAGCCGGAATACAAGTTTTGGCGCAGTTCTTAGAGAAAATGTTTACACCTTTCTCTCGTCTACACTTCGAAGACTTGTAAAATCGATGCTCGTGAATTATGCTAGTTTCGATCTAAAACGTTGTATCCCGTTGTTTTGAGCCGGAATACAAGTTTTCGCGCAGTTCAGAGAGAAAAAGTTTACACCTTTCTCTCGTCTACTCTTCGACGACTTGTAAAATCGATGCTCGTGAATTTTGCTAGTTTCTAACTAAAACGATGTATCCCGTTGTATTGAGCTGGAATACAAGTTTTCGCGCAGGTCTGAGAGAAAATGTTTACACCTTTCTCTCGTCTACACTTCGACGACTTGCAAAATCGATGCTCGTGAATTATGCTAGTTTCGATCTAAAACGATGTATCTCGTTGTTTTCAGCCGCAATACTAGTTTTCGTGCAGTTCTGAGAGAAAATGTTTACACCTTTCTGTCGTCTACTCTTCGACGACTTGTAAAATCGATGCTCGTGAATTTTGCTAGTTTCGATCTAAAACGATGTATCCCGTTGTTTTGAGCCGGAGTACAAGTTTACGCGCAGTTCTGGGAGAAAAAGTTTACACCTTTCTGTCGGCTACTCTTCGACGACTTGTAAAATCGATGCTCGTGAATTATGCTAGTTTCGATCTAAAACGTTGTATCCCGTTGTATTGAGGCGGAATACAAGTTTTCGCGCAGTTCTGAGAGAAAATGTTTACACCTTTCTCTCGTCGACTCTTCGACGACTAGTAAAATTGATGTTCGTGAATCTCGCTAGTTTCGATCTAAAACGATGTATCTCGTTGTTTCGAGGCGGAATACATGTTTACGCGCAGTTCTGGGTGAACAATTTTACACCTTTCTCTCGTCTACTCTTCGACGACTAGTAAAATCTATGTTCGTGAATCTCGCTAGTTCCGATCTAAAACGATGTATCCCGTTGTTTGAGCCGGAATACAAGGTTTCGCGCAGTTCTGAGAGAAAAAGTTTACACCTTTCTCTCGTCTACTCTTCGACGACTAGTAAAATTGATGTTCTTGAATCTCGCTAGTTTTGATCTAAAACGATGTATCTCGTTGTTTCGAGCCGGAATACAAGTTTTCGCGCAGTTCTGAGAGAAAAAGTTTACACCTTTCTCTCGTCTACTCTTCGACGACTTGTAAAGTCGATGCTCGTGAATTTTGCTAGTTTCGATCTAAAACGATGTATCCCGTTGTATTGAGCTGGAATACAAGTTTAAGCGCAGTTCTCGGAGAAAAAGTTTACACCTTTCTCTCGTCTACTCTTCGACGACTTGTAAAATCGATGCTTGTGAATTTTGCTAGTTTCGATCTAAAACGATGTATCCCGTTGTTTTCAGCCGGAGTACAAGTTTAAGCGCAGTTCTCGGAGAAAAAGTTTACACCTTTCTCTCGTCTACACTTCGACGACTTGTAAAATCAATGTTCTTGAATTATGCTAGTTTCGAACTAAAACGTTGTATCCCGTTGTTTTGAGGCGGAATACAAGTTTACGCGCAGTTCTGGGTGAACAATTTTACACCTTTCTCTCGTCTACTCTTCGACGACTAGAAAAATCAATGTTCGTGAATCTCGCTAGTTCCGATCTAAAAAGATGTATGCCGTTGTTTTGAGCCGGAATACAAGTTTTCGCGCAGTTCTGAGAGAAAAAGTTTACACCTTTCTCTCGTCTACTCTTCGACGACTAGTAAAATTGATGTTCGTGAATCTCGCTAGTTTCGATCTGAAACGATGTATCTCGTTGTTTCGAGCCGGAATACAAGTTTTCGCGCAGTTCTGAGCGAAAAAGTTTACACCTTTCTCTCGTCTACTCTTCGACGACTTGTAAAGTCGATGCTCGTGAATTTTGCTAGTTTCGATCTTAAACGATGTATCCCGTTGTATTGAGCTGGAATACAAGTTTTCGCGCAGTTCTGAGAGAAAAAGTTTACACCTTTCTGTCGTCTACTCTTCGACGGCTTGTAAAATCGATGCTCGTGAATTTTGCTAGTTTCGATCTAAAACGATGTATCCCGTTGTTTTGAGCCGGAGTACAAGTTTACGCGCAGTTCTGGGAGAAAAAGTATACACCTTTCTGTCGGCTACTCTTCGACGACTTGTAAAATCGATGCTCGTGAATTATGCTAGTTTCGATCTAAAACGTTGTATCCTGTTGTATTGAGCTGGAATACAAGTTTTCGCGCAGTTCTGAGAGAAAATGTTTACACCTTTCTCTCGTCTACACTTCGACGACTTGTAAAATCGATGCTCGTGAATTATGCTAGTTTCGATCTAGTACGATGTATCTCGTTGTTTTGAGCCGGAATACAAGTTTTCGCGCAGTTCTGAGAAAAAATGTTTACACCTTTCTGTCGTCTACTCTTCGACGACTTGTAAAATCGATGCTTGTGAATTTTGCTAGTTTCGATCTAAAACGATGTATCCCGTTGTTTTGAGCCGGAGTACAAGTTTAAGCGCAGTTCTCGGAGAAAAAGTTTACACCTTTCTCTCGTCTACACTTCGACGACTTGTAAAATCAATGTTCTTGAATTATGCTAGTTTCGAACTAAAACGTTGTATCCCGTTGTTTTGAGGCGGAATACAAGTTTACGCGCAGTTCTGGGTGAACAATTTTACACCTTTCTCTCGTCTACTCTTCGACGACTAGTAAAATCAATGTTCGTGAATCTCGCTAGTTCCGATCTAAAACGATGTATCCCGTTGTTTTGATCCGGAATACAAGTTTTCGCGCAGTTCTGAGAGAAAAAGTTTACACCTTTCTCTCGTCTACTCTTCGACGACTAGTAAAATTGATGTTCGTGAATCTCGCTAGTTTCGATCTGAAACGATGTATCTCGTTGTTTCGAGCCGGAATATAAGTTTTCGCGCCGTTCTGAGCGAAAAAGTTTACACCTTTCTCTCGTCTACTCTTCGACGACTTGTAAAATCGATGCTCGTGAATTTTGCTAGTTTCGATCTAAAACGATGTATCCCGTTGTTTTGAGCCGGAATACAAGTTTTCGCGCAGTTCTGAGAGAAAATGTTTACACCTTTCTGTCGTCTACTCTTCGACGACTTGTAAAATCGATGCTCGTGATATATGCTAGTTTCGATCTAAAACGTTGTATCCCGTTGTTTTGAGCCGGAATACAAGTTTTCGCGCAGTTCTTAGAGAAAATGTTTACACCTTTCTCTCATCTACACTTCGAAGAATTGTAAAATCGATGCTCGTGAATTATGCTAGTTTCGATCTAAAACGTTGTATCCCGTTGTTTTGAGCCGGAATACAAGTTTTCGCGCAGTTCTGAGAGAAAAAGTTTACACCTTTCTCTCGTCTACACTTCGACGACTTGTAAAATCAATGTTCTTGAATTATGCTAGTTTCGAACTAAAACGTTGTATCCCGTTGTTTTGAGGTGGAATACAAGTTTACGCGCAGTTTTGGGTGAAAAATTTTACACCTTTCTCTCGTCTACTCTTCGACGACTACTAAAATCAATGTTCGTGAATCTCGCTAGTTCCGATCTAAAACGATGTATCCCGTTGTTTTGAGCCGGAATACAAGGTTTCGCGCAGTTCTGAGAGAAAATGTTTACACCTTTCTCTCGTCTACTCTTCGACAGTTTGTAAAATCGATGCTCGTGAATCTTGCTAGTTTCGATCTAAGACGATGTATCCCCTTGTTTTGAGCCGGAATACAAGTTTTCGCGCAGTTCTGAGAGAAAACGTTTACACCTTTCTCTCGGCTACTCTTCGACGAATTGTAAAATCGATGCTCGTGAATCTTGCTAGTTTCGATCTAAAACGATGTATCTCGTTGTTTCGAGCCGGAATACATGTTTTCGCGCAGTTCTGAGAGAAAAAGTTTACACCTTTCTCTCGTCTACTCTTCGACGACTTGTAAAATCGATGCTCGTGAATTTTGCTAGTTTCGATCTCAAACGATGTATCCCGTTCTCTTGAGCCGGAATACAAATTTTCGCGCAGTTCTGAGAGTAAAAGTTTACACCTTTGTCTCGTCTACTCTTCGAAGACTTGTAAAATCGATGCTCGTGAATTTTGCTAGTTTCGATCTAAAACGATGTATCCCGTTGTATTGAGCTGGAATACAAGTTTTCGCGCAGTTCTGAGAGAAAATGTTTACACCTTTCTCTCGTCTACACTTCGACGACTTGTAAAATCGATGCTCGTGAATTATGCTAGTTTCGATCTAGTACGATGTATCTCGTTGTTTTGAGCCGCAATACAAGTTTTCGCGCAGTTCTGAGGGAAAATTTTACACCTTTCTCTCGTCTACTCTTCGACGACTTGTAAAATCGATGCTCGTGAATTTTGCTAGTTTCGATCTAAAACGATGTATCCCGTTGTATTGAGCTGGAATACAAGTTTTCGCGCAGTTCTGAGAGAAAATGTTCACACCTTTCTCTCATCTACACTTCGACGACTTGTAAAATCGATGCTCGTGAATTATGCTAGTTTCGATCTAGTACGCTGTATCTCGTTGTTTTGAGCCGGAATACAAGTTTTCCGCAGTTCTGAGAAAAACTGTTTACACCTTTCTGTCGTCTACTCTTCGACGACTTGTAAAATCGATGCTTGTGAATTTTGCTAGTTTCGATCTAAAACGATGTATCCCGTTGTTTTGAGCCGGAGTACAAGTTTAAGCGCAGTTCTCGGAGAAAAAGTTTACACCTTTCTCTCGTCTACACTTCGACGACTTGTAAAATCAATGTTCTTGAATTATGCTAGTTTCGAACTAAAACGTTGTATCCCGTTGTTTTGAGGCGGAATACAAGTTTACGCGCAGTTCTGGGTGAACAATTTTACACCTTTCTCTCGTCTACTCTTCGACGACTAGTAAAATCAATGTTCGTGAATCTCGCTAGTTCCGATCTAAAAAGATGTATGCCGTTGTTTTGAGCCGGAATACAAGTTTTCGCGCAGTTCTGAGAGAAAAAGTTTACACCTTTCTCTCGTCTACTCTTCGACGACTAGTAAAATTGATGTTCGTGAATCTCGCTAGTTTCGATCTGAAACGATGTATCTCGTTGTTTCGAGCCGGAATACAAGTTTTCGCGCAGTTCTGAGCGAAAAAGTTTACACCTTTCTCTCGTCTACTCTTCGACGACTTGTAAAGTCGATGCTCGTGAATTTTGCTAGTTTCGATCTTAAACGATGTATCCCGTTGTATTGAGCTGGAATACAAGTTTTCGCGCAGTTCTGAGAGAAAAAGTTTACACCTTTCTGTCGTCTACTCTTCGACGGCTTGTAAAATCGATGCTCGTGAATTTTGCTAGTTTCGATCTAAAACGATGTATCCCGTTGTTTTGAGCCGGAGTACAAGTTTACGCGCAGTTCTGGGAGAAAAAGTATACACCTTTCTGTCGGCTACTCTTCGACGACTTGTAAAATCGATGCTCGTGAATTATGCTAGTTTCGATCTAAAACGTTGTATCCTGTTGTTTTGAGCCGGAATACAAGTTTTCGCGCAGTTCTTAGAGAAAATGTTTACACCTTTCTCTCATCTACACTTCGAGGACTTGTAAAATCGATGCTCGTGACTTTTGCTAGTTTTGATCTAAAACGATGTATCCCGTTGTTTTGAGCTGGAATACTAGTTTTTGGCGCAGTTCTGAGAGAAAAAGTTTACACCTTTCTCTCGTCCGACTTGTAAAATAGATGCTTGTGCATTTTGCTAGTTTCGATGTAAAACGATGTATCCCGTTGTATTGAGCTGGAATACAAGTTTTCGCGCAGTTCTGAGAGAAAAAGTTTACACCTTTCTGTCGTCTACTCTTCGACGGCTTGTAAAATCGATGCTCATGAATTTTGCTAGTTTCGATCTAAAACGATGTATCCCGTTGTTTTGAGCCGGAGTACAAGTTTACGCGCAGTTCTGGGAGAAAAAGTTTACACCTTTCTGTCGGCTACTCTTCGACGACTTGTAAAATCGATGCTCGTGAATTATGCTAGTTTCGATCGAAAACGTTGTATCCCGTTGTTTTGAGCCGGAATACAAGTATTCGCGCAGTTCTGAGAGAAAATGTTTACACCTTTCTCTCGTCTACACTTCGACGAGTTGTAAAATCGATGCTCGTGAATTATGCTAGTTTTGATCTAAAACGATGTATCCCGTTGTTTTGAGCCGGAATACAAGTTTTCGCGCAGTTCTGAGAGAAAAAGTTTACACCTTTCTCTCGTCTACTCTTCGACGACTAGTAAAATCGATGTTCGTGAATCTCGCTAGTTTCGATCTAAAACGATGTATCCCGTTGATTCGAGCCGGAATACAAGTTTTCGCGCAGTTCTGAGAGAAAAAGTTTACACCTTTCTCTCGTCTACTCTTCGACGACTTGTAAAATCGATGCTCGTGAATTTTGCTAGTTTCGATCTAAAACGATGTATCCCGTTGTATTGAGCTGGAATACAAGTTTTCGCGCAGTTCTGAGAGAAAAAGTTTACACCTTCTGTCGTCTACTCTTCGACGACTTGTAAAATCGATGCTCGTGAATTTTGCTAGTTTCGATCTAAAACGATGTATCCCGTTGTTTTGAGCCGGAATACAAGTTTTCGCGCAGTTCTGAGAGACAAAGTTTACACCTTTCTCTCGTCTACTCTTCGACGACTTGTAAAATCGATGCTCGTGAATTTTGCTAGTTTCGATCTAAAACGATGTATCCCGTTGTATTGAGCTGGAATACAAGTTTTCGCGCAGTTCTGAGAGAAAATGTTTACACCTTTCTCTCGTCTACACTTCGACGACTTGTAAAATCGATGCTCGTGAATTATGCTAGTTTCGATCTAGTACGATGTATCTCGTTGTTTTGAGCCGGAATACAAGTTTTCGCGCAGTTCTGAGAAAAAATGTTTACACCTTTCTGTCGTCTACTCTTCGACGACTTGTAAAATCGATGCTTGTGAATTTTGCTAGTTTCGATCTAAAACGATGTATCCCGTTGTTTTGAGCCGGAATACAAGGTTTCGCGCAGTTCTGAGAGAAAATGTTTACACCTTTCTCTCGTCTACTCTTCGACAGTTTGTAAAATCGATGCTCGTGAATCTTGCTAGTTTCGATCTAAGACGATGTATCCCCTTGTTTTGAGCCGGAATACAAGTTTTCGCGCAGTTCTGAGAGAAAACGTTTACACCTTTCTCTCGGCTACTCTTCGACGAATTGTAAAATCGATGCTCGTGAATCTTGCTAGTTTCGATCTAAAACGATGTATCTCGTTGTTTCGAGCCGGAATACATGTTTTCGCGCAGTTCTGAGAGAAAAAGTTTACACCTTTCTCTCGTCTACTCTTCGACGACTTGTAAAATCGATGCTCGTGAATTTTGCTAGTTTCGATCTCAAACGATGTATCCCGTTCTCTTGAGCCGGAATACAAATTTTCGCGCAGTTCTGAGAGAAAAAGTTTACACCTTTGTCTCGTCTACTCTTCGAAGACTTGTAAAATCGATGCTCGTGAATTTTGCTAGTTTCGATCTAAAACGATGTATCCCGTTGTATTGAGCTGGAATACAAGTTTTCGCGCAGTTCTGAGAGAAAATGTTTACACCTTTCTCTCGTCTACACTTCGACGACTTGTAAAATCGATGCTCGTGAATTATGCTAGTTTCGATCTAGTACGATGTATCTCGTTGTTTTGAGCCGCAATACAAGTTTTCGCGCAGTTCTGAGGGAAAATTTTACACCTTTCTCTCGTCTACTCTTCGACGACTTGTAAAATCGATGCTCGTGAATTTTGCTAGTTTCGATCTAAAACGATGTATCCCGTTGTATTGAGCTGGAATACAAGTTTTCGCGCAGTTCTGAGAGAAAATGTTCACACCTTTCTCTCATCTACACTTCGACGACTTGTAAAATCGATGCTCGTGAATTATGCTAGTTTCGATCTAGTACGATGTATCTCGTTGTTTTGAGCCGGAATACAAGTTTTCCGCAGTTATGAGAAAAAATGTTTACACCTTTCTGTCGTCTACTCTTCGACGACTTGTAAAATCGATGCTTGTGAATTTTGCTAGTTTCGATCTAAAACGATGTATCCCGTTGTTTTGAGCCGGAGTACAAGTTTAAGCGCAGTTCTCGGAGAAAAAGTTTACACCTTTCTCTCGTCTACACTTCGACGACTTGTAAAATCAATGTTCTTGAATTATGCTAGTTTCGAACTAAAACGTTGTATCCCGTTGTTTTGAGGCGGAATACAAGTTTACGCGCAGTTCTGGGTGAACAATTTTACACCTTTCTCTCGTCTACTCTTCGACGACTAGTAAAATCAATGTTCGTGAATCTCGCTAGTTCCGATCTAAAAAGATGTATGCCGTTGTTTTGAGCCGGAATACAAGTTTTCGCGCAGTTCTGAGAGAAAAAGTTTACACCTTTCTCTCGTCTACTCTTCGACGACTAGTAAAATTGATGTTCGTGAATCTCGCTAGTTTCGATCTGAAACGATGTATCTCGTTGTTTCGAGCCGGAATACAAGTTTTCGCGCAGTTCTGAGCGAAAAAGTTTACACCTTTCTCTCGTCTACTCTTCGACGACTTGTAAAGTCGATGCTCGTGAATTTTGCTAGTTTCGATCTTAAACGATGTATCCCGTTGTATTGAGCTGGAATACAAGTTTTCGCGCAGTTCTGAGAGAAAAAGTTTACACCTTTCTGTCGTCTACTCTTCGACGGCTTGTAAAATCGATGCTCGTGAATTTTGCTAGTTTCGATCTAAAACGATGTATCCCGTTGTTTTGAGCCGGAGTACAAGTTTACGCGCAGTTCTGGGAGAAAAAGTATACACCTTTCTGTCGGCTACTCTTCGACGACTTGTAAAATCGATGCTCGTGAATTATGCTAGTTTCGATCTAAAACGTTGTATCCTGTTGTTTTGAGCCGGAATACAAGTTTTCGCGCAGTTCTTAGAGAAAATGTTTACACCTTTCTCTCATCTACACTTCGAGGACTTGTAAAATCGATGCTCGTGAATCTCGCTAGTTTCGATCTAAAACGATGTATCCCGTTGATTCGAGCCGGAATACACGTTTTCGCGCAGTTCTGAGAGAAAAAGTTTACACCTTTCTCTCGTCTACTCTTCGACGACCCTTAAAATCGATGCTCGTGACTTTTGCTAGTTTTGATCTAAAACGATGTATCCCGTTGCTTTGAGCTGGAATACTAGTTTTTGGCGCAGTTCTGAGAGAAAAAGTTTACACCTTTCTCTCGTCCGACTTGTAAAATAGATGCTTGTGCATTTTGCTAGTTTCGATGTAAAACGATGTATCCCGTTGTATTGAGCTGGAATACAAGTTTTCGCGCAGTTCTGAGAGAAAAAGTTTACACCTTTCTGTCGTCTACTCTTCGACGGCTTGTAAAATCGATGCTCGTGAATTTTGCTAGTTTCGATCTAAAACGATGTATCCCGTTGTTTTGAGCCGGAGTACAAGTTTACGCGCAGTTCTGGGAGAAAAAGTTTACACCTTTCTGTCGGCTGCTCTTCGACGACTTGTAAAATCGATGCTCGTGAATTATGCTAGTTTCGATCGAAAACGTTGTATCCCGTTGTTTTGAGCCGGAATACAAGTATTCGCGCAGTTCTGAGAGAAAATGTTTACACCTTTCTCTCGTCTACACTTCGACGAGTTGTAAAATCGATGCTCGTGAATTATGCTAGTTTTGATCTAAAACGATGTATCCCGTTGTTTTGAGCCGGAATACAAGTTTTCGCGCAGTTCTGAGAGAAAAAGTTTACACCTTTCTCTCGTCTACTCTTCGACGACTAGTAAAATCGATGTTCGTGAATCTCGCTAGTTTCGATCTAAAACGATGTATCCCGTTGATTCGAGCCGGAATACAAGTTTTCGCGCAGTTCTGAGAGAAAAAGTTTACACCTTTCTCTCGTCTACTCTTCGACGACTTGTAAAATCGATGCTCGTGAATTTTGCTAATTTCGATCTAAAACGATGTATCCCGTTGTATTGAGCTGGAATACAAGTTTTCGCGCAGTTCTGAGAGAAAAAGTTTACACCTTCTGTCGTCTACTCTTCGACGACTTGTAAAATCGATGCTCGTGAATTTTGCTAGTTTCGATCTAAAACGATGTATCCCGTTGTTTTGAGCCGGAATACAAGTTTTCGCGCAGTTCTGAGAGACAAAGTTTACACCTTTCTCTCGTCTACTCTTCGACGACTTGTAAAATCGATGCTCGTGAATTTTGCTAGTTTCGATCTAAAACGATGTATCCCGTTGTATTGAGCTGGAATACAAGTTTTCGCGCAGTTCTGAGAGAAAATGTTTACACCTTTCTCTCGTCTACACTTCGACGACTTGTAAAATCGATGCTCGTGAATTATGCTAGTTTCGATCTAGTACGATGTATCTCGTTGTTTTGAGCCGGAATACAAGTTTTCGCGCAGTTCTGAGAAAAAATGTTTACACCTTTCTGTCGTCTACTCTTCGACGACTTGTAAAATCGATGCTTGTGAATTTTGCTAGTTTCGATCTAAAACGATGTATCCCGTTGTTTTGAGCCGGAGTACAAGTTTAAGCGCAGTTCTCGGAGAAAAAGTTTACACCTTTCTCTCGTCTACACTTCGACGACTTGTAAAATCAATGTTCTTGAATTATGCTAGTTTCGAACTAAAACGTTGTATCCCGTTGTTTTGAGGCGGAATACAAGTTTACGCGCAGTTCTGGGTGAACAATTTTACACCTTTCTCTCGTCTACTCTTCGACGACTAGTAAAATCAATGTTCGTGAATCTCGCTAGTTCCGATCTAAAACGATGTATCCCGTTGTTTTGAGCCGGAATACAAGTTTTCGCGCAGTTCTGAGAGAAAAAGTTTACACCTTTCTCTCGTCTACTCTTCGACGACTAGTAAAATTGATGTTCGTGAATCTCGCTAGTTTCGATCTGAAACGATGTATCTCGTTGTTTCGAGCCGGAATACAAGTTTTCGCGCAGTTCTGAGCGAAAAAGTTTACACCTTTCTCTCGTCTACTCTTCGACGACTTGTAAAATCGATGCTCGTGAATTTTGCTAGTTTCGATCTAAAACGATGTATCCCGTTGTTTTGAGCCGGAATACAAGTTTTCGCGCAGTTCTGAGAGAAAATGTTTACACCTTTCTGTCGTCTACTCTTCGACGACTTGTAAAATCGATGCTCGTGATATATGCTAGTTTCGATCTAAAACGTTCTATCCCGTTGTTTTGAGCCGGAATACAAGTTTTCGCGCAGTTCTTAGAGAAAATGTTTACACCTTTCTCTCATCTACACTTCGAAGAATTGTAAAATCGATGCTCGTGAATTATGCTAGTTTCGATCTAAAACGTTGTATCCCGTTGTTTTGAGCCGGAATACAAGTTTTCGCGCAGTTCTGAGAGAAAAAGTTTACACCTTTCTCTCGTCTACACTTCGACGACTTGTAAAATCAATGTTCTTGAATTATGCTAGTTTCGAACTAAAACGTTGTATCCCGTTGTTTTGAGGTGGAATACAAGTTTACGCGCAGTTTTGGGTGAAAAATTTTACACCTTTCTCTCGTCTACTCTTCGACGACTACTAAAATCAATGTTCGTGAATCTCGCTAGTTCCGATCTAAAACGATGTATCCCGTTGTTTTGAGCCGGAATACAAGGTTTCGCGCAGTTCTGAGAGAAAATGTTTACACCTTTCTCTCGTCTACTCTTCGACAGTTTGTAAAATCGATGCTCGTGAATCTTGCTAGTTTCGATCTAAGACGATGTATCCCCTTGTTTTGAGCCGGAATACAAGTTTTCGCGCAGTTCTGAGCGAAAAAGTTTACACCTTTCTCTCGGCTACTCTTCGACGAATTGTAAAATCGATGCTCGTGAATCTTGCTAGTTTCGATCTAAAACGATGTATCTCGTTGTTTCGAGCCGGAATACATGTTTTCGCGCAGTTCTGAGAGAAAAAGTTTACACCTTTCTCTCGTCTACTCTTCGACGACTTGTAAAATCGATGCTCGTGAATTTTGCTAGTTTCGATCTAAAACGATGTATCCCGTTGTATTGAGCTGGAATACAAGTTTTCGCGCAGTTCTGAGAGAAAAAGTTTACACCATTCTGCCGTCTACTCTTCGACGGCTTGTAAAATCGATGCTCGTGAATTTTGCTAGTTTCGATCTAAAACAATGTATCCCGTTGTTTTGAGCCGGAGTACAAGTTTACGCGCAGTTCTGGGAGAAAAAGTTTACACCTTTCTGTCGGCTACTCTTCGACGACTTGTAAAATCAATGTTCTTGAATTATGCTAGTTTCGAACTAAAACGTTGTATCCCGTTGTTTTGAGGCGGAATACAAGTTTACGCGCAGTTCTGGGTGAACAATTTTACACCTTTCTCTCGTCTACTCTTCGACGACTAGTAAAATCAATGTTCGTGAATCTCGCTAGTTCCGATCTAAAAAGATGTATGCCGTTGTTTTGAGCCGGAATACAAGTTTTCGCGCAGTTCTGAGAGAAAAAGTTTACACCTTTCTCTCGTCTACTCTTCGACGACTAGTAAAATTGATGTTCGTGAATCTCGCTAGTTTCAATCTGAAACGATGTATCTCGTTGTTTCGAGCCGGAATACAAGTTTTCGCGCAGTTCTGAGCGAAAAAGTTTACACCTTTCTCTCGTCTACTCTTCGACGACTTGTAAAGTCGATGCTCGTGAATTTTGCTAGTTTCGATCTTAAACGATGTATCCCGTTGTATTGAGCTGGAATACAAGTTTTCGCGCAGTTCTGAGAGAAAAAGTTTACACCTTTCTCTCGTCTACTCTTCGACGACTAGTAAAATCGATGTTCGTGAATCTCGCTAGTTTCGATCTAAAACGATGTATCCCGTTGATTCGAGCCGGAATACAAGTTTTCGCGCAGTTCTGAGAGAAAAAGTTTACACCTTTCTCTCGTCTACTCTTCGACGACTTGTAAAATCGATGCTCGTGAATTTTGCTAGTTTCGATCTAAAACGATGTATCCCGTTGTATTGAGCTGGAATACAAGTTTTCGCGCAGTTCTGAGAGAAAAAGTTTACACCTTCTGTCGTCTACTCTTCGACGACTTGTAAAATCGATGCTCGTGAATTTTGCTAGTTTCGATCTAAAACGATGTATCCCGTTGTTTTGAGCCGGAATACAAGTTTTCGCGCCGTTCTGAGAGAAAAAGTTTACACCTTTCTCTCGTCTACTCTTCGACGACTTGTAAAATCGATGCTCGTGATATTTTGCTAGTTTCGATCTAAAACGATGTATCCCGTTGTATTGAGCTGGAATACAAGTTTTCGCGCAGTTCTGAGAGAAAATGTTTACACCTTTCTCTCGTCTACACTTCGACGACTTGTAAAATCGATGCTCGTGAATTATGCTAGTTTCGATCTAGTACGATGTATCTCGTTGTTTTGAGCCGGAATACAAGTTTTCGCGCAGTTCTGAGAAAAAATGTTTACACCTTTCTGTCGTCTACTCTTCGACGACTTGTAAAATCGATGCTTGTGAATTTTGCTAGTTTCGATCTAAAACGATGTATCCCGTTGTTTTGAGCCGGAGTACAAGTTTAAGCGCAGTTCTCGGAGAAAAAGTTTACACCTTTCTCTCGTCTACACTTCGACGACTTGTAAAATCAATGTTCTTGAATTATGCTAGTTTCGAACTAAAACGTTGTATCCCGTTGTTTTGAGGCGGAATACAAGTTTACGCGCAGTTCTGGGTGAACAATTTTACACCTTTCTCTCGTCTACTCTTCGACGACTAGTAAAATCAATGTTCGTGAATCTCGCTAGTTCCGATCTAAAACGATGTATCCCGTTGTTTTGAGCCGGAATACAAGTTTTCGCGCAGTTCTGAGAGAAAAAGTTTACACCTTTCTCTCGTCTACTCTTCGACGACTAGTAAAATTGATGTTCGTGAATCTCGCTAGTTTCGATCTGAAACGATGTATCTCGTTGTTTCGAGCCGGAATACAAGTTTTCGCGCAGTTCTGAGCGAAAACGTTTACACCTTTCTCTCGTCTACTCTTCGACGACTTGTAAAATCGATGCTCGTGAATTTTGCTAGTTTCGATCTAAAACGATGTATCCCGTTGTTTTGAGCCGGAATACAAGTTTTCGCGCAGTTCTGAGAGAAAATGTTTACACCTTTCTGTCGTCTACTCTTCGACGACTTGTAAAATCGATGCTCGTGATATATGCTAGTTTCGATCTAAAACGTTGTATCCCGTTGTTTTGAGCCGGAATACAAGTTTTCGCGCAGTTCTTAGAGAAAATGTTTACACCTTTCTCTCATCTACACTTCGAAGAATTGTAAAATCGATGCTCGTGAATTATGCTAGTTTCGATCTAAAACGTTGTATCCCGTTGTTTTGAGCCGGAATACAAGTTTTCGCGCAGTTCTGAGAGAAAAAGTTTACACCTTTCTCTCGTCTACACTTCGACGACTTGTAAAATCAATGTTCTTGAATTATGCTAGTTTCGAACTAAAACGTTGTATCCCGTTGTTTTGAGGTGGAATACAAGTTTACGCGCAGTTCTGGGTGAAAAATTTTACACCTTTCTCTCGTCTACTCTTCGACGACTACTAAAATCAATGTTCGTGAATCTCGCTAGTTCCGATCTAAAACGATGTATCCCGTTGTTTTGAGCCGGAATACAAGGTTTCGCGCAGTTCTGAGAGAAAATGTTTACACCTTTCTCTCGTCTACTCTTCGACAGTTTGTAAAATCGATGCTCGTGAATCTTGCTAGTTTCGATCTAAGACGATGTATCCCCTTGTTTTGAGCCGGAATACAAGTTTTCGCGCAGTTCTGAGAGAAAACGTTTACACCTTTCTCTCGGCTACTCTTCGACGAATTGTAAAATCGATGCTCGTGAATCTTGCTAGTTTCGATCTAAAACGATGTATCTCGTTGTTTCGAGCCGGAATACATGTTTTCGCGCAGTTCTGAGAGAAAAAGTTTACACCTTTCTCTCGTCTACTCTTCGACGACTTGTAAAATCGATGCTCGTGAATTTTGCTAGTTTCGATCTCAAACGATGTATCCCGTTGTCTTGAGCCGGAATACAAATTTTCGCGCAGTTCTGAGAGAAAAAGTTTACACCTTTGTCTCGTCTACTCTTCGACGACTTGTAAAATCGATGCTCGTGAATTTTGCTAGTTTCGATATAAAACGATGTATCGTTGTTTTTTTAGCCGGAATACAAGCTTTCGCGTAGTTCTGAGAGAAAAAGTTTACACCTTTCTCTCGTCCGACTTGTAAAATAGATGCTTGTGCATTTTGCTAGTTTCGATCTAAAACGATGTATCCCGTTGTATTGAGCTGGAATACAAGTTTTCGCGCAGTTCTGAGAGAAAAAGTTTACACCATTCTGCCGTCTACTCTTCGACGGCTTGTAAAATCGATGCTCGTGAATTTTGCTAGTTTCGATCTAAAACAATGTATCCCGTTGTTTTGAGCCGGAGTACAAGTTTACGCGCAGTTCTGGGAGAAAAAGTTTACACCTTTCTGTCGGCTACTCTTCGACGACTTGTAAAATCAATGTTCTTGAATTATGCTAGTTTCGAACTAAAACGTTGTATCCCGTTGTTTTGAGGCGGAATACAAGTTTACGCGCAGTTCTGGGTGAACAATTTTACACCTTTCTCTCGTCTACTCTTCGACGACTTGTAAAATCGATGCTCGTGAATCTCGCTAGTTTCGATCTAAAACGATGTATCCCGTTGATTCGAGCCGGAATACACGTTTTCGCGCAGTTCTGAGAGAAAAAGTTTACACCTTTCTCTCGTCTACTCTTCGACGACCCTTAAAATCGATGCTCGTGACTTTTGCTAGTTTTGATCTAAAACGATGTATCCCGTTGTTTTGAGCTGGAATACTAGTTTTTGGCGCAGTTCTGAGAGAAAAAGTTTACACCTTTCTCTCGTCCGACTTTTAAATAGATGCTTGTGCATTTTGCTAGTTTCGATGTAAAACGATGTATCCCGTTGTATTGAGCTGGAATACAAGTTTTCGCGCAGTTCTGAGAGAAAAAGTTTACACCTTTCTGTCGTCTACTCTTCGACGGCTTGTAAAATCGATGCTCGTGAATTTTGCTAGTTTCGATCTAAAACGATGTATCCCGTTGTTTTGAGCCGGAGTACAAGTTTACGCGCAGTTCTGGGAGAAAAAGTTTACACCTTTCTGTCGGCTACTCTTCGACGACTTGTAAAATCGATGCTCGTGAATTATACTAGTTTCGATCGAAAACGTTGTATCCCGTTGTTTTGAGCCGGAATACAAGTATTCGCGCAGTTCTGAGAGAAAATGTTTACACCTTTCTCTCGTCTACACTTCGACGAGTTGTAAAATCGATGCTCGTGAATTATGCTAGTTTTGATCTAAAACGATGTATCCCGTTGTTTTGAGCCGGAATACAAGTTTTCGCGCAGTTCTGAGAGAAAAAGTTTACACCTTTCTCTCGTCTACTCTTCGACGACTAGTAAAATCGATGTTCGTGAATCTCGCTAGTTTCGATCTAAAACGATGTATCCCGTTGTATTGAGCTGGAATACAAGTTTTCGCGCAGTTCTGAGAGAAAAAGTTTACACCTTCTGTCGTCTACTCTTCGACGACTTGTAAAATCGATGCTCGTGAATTTTGCTAGTTTCGATCTAAAACGATGTATCCCGTTGTTTTGAGCCGGAATACAAGTTTTCGCGCAGTTCTGAGAGAAAAAGTTTACACCTTTCTCTCGTCTACTCTTCGACGACTTGTAAAATCGATGCTCGTGAATTTTGCTAGTTTCGATCTAAAACGATGTATCCCGTTGTATTGAGCTGGAATACAAGTTTTCGCGCAGTTCTGAGAGAAAATGTTTACACCTTTCTCTCGTCTACACTTCGACGACTTGTAAAATCGATGCTCGTGAATTATGCTAGTTTCGATCTAGTACGATGTATCTCGTTGTTTTGAGCCGGAATACAAGTTTTCGCGCAGTTCTGAGAAAAAATGTTTACACCTTTCTGTCGTCTACTCTTCGACGACTTGTAAAATCGATGCTTGCGAATTTTGCTAGTTTCGATCTTAAACGATGTATCCCGTTGTTTTGAGCCGGAGTACAAGTTTAAGCGCAGTTCTCGGAGAAAAAGTTTACACCTTTCTCTCGTCTACACTTCGACGACTTGTAAAATCAATGTTCTTGAATTATGCTAGTTTCGAACTAAAACGTTGTATCCCGTTGTTTTGAGGCGGAATACAAGTTTACGCGCAGTTCTGGGTGAACAATTTTACACCTTTCTCTCGTCTACTCTTCGACGATTAGTAAAATCAATGTTCGTGAATCTCGCTAGTTCCGATCTAAAACGATGTATCCCGTTGTTTTGAGCCGGAATACAAGTTTTCGCGCAGTTCAGAGAGAAAAAGTTTACACCTTTCTCTCGTCTACTCTTCGACGACTAGTAAAATTGATGTTCGTGAATCTCGCTAGTTTCGATCTGAAACGATGTATCTCGTTGTTTCGAGCCGGAATACAAGTTTTCGCGCAGTTCTGAGCGAAAAAGTTTACACCTTTCTCTCGTCTACTCTTCGACGACTTGTAAAATCGATGCTCGTGAATTTTGCTAGTTTCGATCTAAAACGATGTATCCCGTTGTTTTGAGCCGGAATACAAGTTTTCGCGCAGTTCTGAGAGAAAATGTTTACACCTTTCTGTCGTCTACTCTTCGACGACTTGTAAAATCGATGCTCGTGATATATGCTAGTTTCGATCTAAAACGTTGTATCCCGTTGTTTTGAGCCGGAATACAAGTTTTCGCGCAGTTCTTAGAGAAAATGTTTACACCTTTCTCTCATCTACACTTCGAAGAATTGTAAAATCGATGCTCGTGAATTATGCTAGTTTCGATCTAAAACGTTGTATCCCGTTGTTTTGAGCCGGAATACAAGTTTTCGCGCAGTTCTGAGAGAAAAAGTTTACACCTTTCTCTCGTCTACACTTCGACGACTTGTAAAATCAATGTTCTTGAATTATGCTAGTTTCGAACTAAAACGTTGTATCCCGTTGTTTTGAGGTGGAATACAAGTTTACGCGCAGTTCTGTGTGAAAAATTTTACACCTTTCTCTCGTCTACTCTTCGACGACTACTAAAATCAATGTTCGTGAATCTCGCTAGTTCCGATCTAAAACGATGTATCCCGTTGTTTTGAGCCGGAATACAAGGTTTCGCGCAGTTCTGAGAGAAAATGTTTACACCTTTCTCTCGTCTACTCTTCGACAGTTTGTAAAATCGATGCTCGTGAATCTTGCTAGTTTCGATCTAAGACGATGTATCCCCTTGTTTTGAGCCGGAATACAAGTTTTCGCGCAGTTCTGAGAGAAAACGTTTACACCTTTCTCTCGGCTACTCTTCGACGAATTGTAAAATCGATGCTCGTGAATCTTGCTAGTTTCGATCTAAAACGATGTATCTCGTTGTTTCGAGCCGGAATACATGTTTTCGCGCAGTTCTGAGAGAAAAAGTTTACACCTTTCTCCCGTCTACTCTTCGACGACTTGTAAAATCGATGCTCGTGAGTTTTGCTAGTTTCGATCTCAAACGATGTATCCCGTTCTCTTGAGCCGGAATACAAATTTTCGCGCAGTTCTGAGAGAAAAAGTTTACACCTTTGTCTCGTCTACTCTTCGACGACTTGTAAAATCGATGCTCGTGAATTTTGCTAGTTTCGATATAAAACGATGTATCGTTGTTTTTTTAGCCGGAATACAAGCTTTCGCGTAGTTCTGAGAGAAAAAGTTTACACCTTTCTCTCGTCCGACTTGTAAAATAGATGCTTGTGCATTTTGCTAGTTTCGATCTAAAACGATGTATCCCGTTGTATTGAGCTGGAATACAAGTTTTCGCGCAGTTCTGAGAGAAAACGTTTACACCATTCTGTCGTCTACTCTTCGACGGCTTGTAAAATCGATGCTCGTGAATTTTGCTGGTTTCGATCTAAAACAATGTATCCCGTTGTTTTGAGCCGGAGTACAAGTTTACGCGCAGTTCTGGGAGAAAAAGTTTACACCTTTCTGTCGGCTACTCTTCGACGACTTGTAAAATCGATGCTCGTGAATTATGCTAGTTTCGATCTAAAACGTTGTATCCCGTTGTTTTGAGCCGGAATACAAGTTTTCGCGCAGTTCTGAGAGAAAAAGTTTACACCTTTCTCTCGTCTACTCTTCGACGACTTGTAAAATTGATGCTCGTGAATTTTGCTAGTTTCGATCTAAATCAATGTATCCCGTTGTATTGAGCTGGAATACAAGTTTTCGCGCAGTTCTGAGAGAAAATGTTTACACCTTTCTCTCGTCTACACTTCGACGACTTGTAAAATCGATGCTCGTGAATTATGCTAGTTTCGATCTAGTACGATGTATCTCGTTGTTTTGAGCCGCAATACAAGTTTTCGCGCAGTTTTGAGAAAAAATGTTTACACCTTTCTGTCGTCTACTCTTCGACGACATGTAAAATCGATGCTTGTGAATTTTGCTAGTTTCGATCTAAAACGATGTATCCCGTTGTTTTGAGCCGGAGTACAAGTTTAAGCGCAGTTCTGGGAGAAAAAGTTTACACCTTTCTCTCGTCTACACTTCGACGACTTGTAAAATCAATGTTCTTGAATTATGCTAGTTTCGAACTAAAACGTTGTATCCCGTTGTTTTGAGGCGGAATACAAGTTTACGCGCAGTTCTGGGTGAACAATTTTACACCTTTCTCTCGTCTACTCTTCGACGACTAGTAAAATCAATGTTCGTGAATCTCGCTAGTTCCGATCTAAAACGATGTATCCCGTTGTTTTGAGCCGGAATACAAGGTTTCGCGCAGTTCTGAGAGAAAAAGTTTACACCTTTCTCTCGTCTACTCTTCGACGACTAGTAAAATTGATGTTCGTGAATCTCGCTAGTTTCGATCTAAAACGATGTATCTCGTTGTTTCGAGCCGGAATACAAGTTTTCGCGCAGTTCTGAGAGAAAAAGTTTACACCTTTCTCTCGTCTACTCTTCGACGACTTGTAAAGTCGATGCTCGTGAATTTTGCTAGTTTCGATCTAAAACGATGTATCCCGTTGTATTGAGCTGGAATACAAGTTTTCGCGCAGTTCTGAGAGAAAAAGTTTACACCTTTCTGTCGTCTACTCTTCGACGGCTTGTAAAATCGATGCTCGTGAATTTTGCTAGTTTCGATCTAAAACGATGTATCCCGTTGTTTTGAGCCGGAGTACAAGTTTATGCGCAGTTCTGGGAGAAAAAGTATACACCTTTCTGTCGGCTACTCTTCGATGACTTGGAAAATCGATGCTCGTGAATTATGCTAGTTTCGATCTAAACCGTTCTATCCTGTTGTTTTGAGCCGGAATACAAGTTTTCGCGCAGTTCTTAGAGAAAATGTTTACACCTTTCTCTCATCTACACTTCAAAGACTTGTAAAATCGATGCTCGTGAATCTCGCTAGTTTCGATCTAAAACGATGTATCCCGTTGATTCGAGCCGGAATACAAGTTTTCGCGCCGTTCTGAGAGAAAAAGTTTACACCTTTCTCTCGTCTACTCTTCGACGACCCTTAAAATCGATGCTCGTGACTTTTGCTAGTTTTGATCTAAAACGATGTATCCCGTTGTATTGAGCCGGAATACAAGGTTTCGCGCAGTTCTGAGAGAAAATGTTTACACCTTTCTGTCGTCTACTCTTCGACGACTTGTAAAATCGATGCTCGTGAATTTTGCTAGTTTCGATCTAAAACGATGTATCCCGTTGTTTTCAGCCGGAATACAAGTTTTCGCGCAGTTCTGAGAGAAAATGTTTACACCTTTCTGTCGTCTACTCTTCGACGGCTTGTAAAATCGATGCTCGTGAATTTTGCTGGTTTCGATCTAAAACAATGTATCCCGTTGTTTTGAGCCGGAGTACAAGTTTACGCGCAGTTCTTAGAGAAAATGTTTACACCTTTCTCTCATCTACACTTCAAAGACTTGTAAAATCGATGCTCGTGAATCTCGCTAGTTTCGATCTAAAACGATGTATCCCGTTGATTCGAGCCGGAATACAAGTTTTCGCGCCGTTCTGAGAGAAAAATTTTACACCTTTCTCTCGTCTACTCTTCGACGACTACTAAAATCAATGTTCGTGAATCTCGCTAGTTCCGATCTAAAACGATGTATCCCGTTGTTTTGAGCCGGAATACAAGGTTTCGCGCAGTTCTGAGAGAAAATGTTTACACCTTTCTCTCGTCTACTCTTCGACAGTTTGTAAAATCGATGCTCGTGAATCTTGCTAGTTTCGATCTAAGACGATGTATCCCCTTGTTTTGAGCCGGAATACAAGTTTTCGCGCAGTTCTGAGAGAAAACGTTTACACCTTTCTCTCGGCTACTCTTCGACGAATTGTAAAATCGATGCTCGTGAATCTTGCTAGTTTCGATCTAAAACGATGTATCTCGTTGTTTCGAGCCGGAATACATGTTTTCGCGCAGTTCTGAGAGAAAAAGTTTACACCTTTCTCCCGTCTACTCTTCGACGACTTGTAAAATCGATGCTCGTGAGTTTTGCTAGTTTCGATCTCAAACGATGTATCCCGTTCTCTTGAGCCGGAATACAAATTTTCGCGCAGTTCTGAGAGAAAAAGTTTACACCTTTGTCTCGTCTACTCTTCGACGACTTGTAAAATCGATGCTCGTGAATTTTGCTAGTTTCGATATAAAACGATGTATCGTTGTTTTTTTAGCCGGAATACAAGCTTTCGCGTAGTTCTGAGAGAAAAAGTTTACACCTTTCTCTCGTCCGACTTGTAAAATAGATGCTTGTGCATTTTGCTAGTTTCGATCTAAAACGATGTATCCCGTTGTATTGAGCTGGAATACAAGTTTTCGCGCAGTTCTGAGAGAAAACGTTTACACCATTCTGTCGTCTACTCTTCGACGGCTTGTAAAATCGATGCTCGTGAATTTTGCTGGTTTCAATCTAAAACAATGTATCCCGTTGTTTTGAGCCGGAGTACAAGTTTACGCGCAGTTCTGGGAGAAAAAGTTTACACCTTTCTGTCGGCTACTCTTCGACGACTTGTAAAATCGATGCTCGTGAATTATGCTAGTTTCGATCTAAAACGTTGTATCCCGTTGTTTTGAGCCGGAATACAAGTTTTCGCGCAGTTCTGAGAGAAAAAGTTTACACCTTTCTCTCGTCTACTCTTCGACGACTTGTAAAATTGATGCTCGTGAATTTTGCTAGTTTCGATCTAAATCAATGTATCCCGTTGTATTGAGCTGGAATACAAGTTTTCGCGCAGTTCTGAGAGAAAATGTTTACACCTTTCTCTCGTCTACACTTCGACGACTTGTAAAATCGATGCTCGTGAATTATGCTAGTTTCGATCTAGTACGATGTATCTCGTTGTTTTGAGCCGCAATACAAGTTTTCGCGCAGTTTTGAGAAAAAATGTTTACACCTTTCTGTCGTCTACTCTTCGACGACATGTAAAATCGATGCTTGTGAATTTTGCTAGTTTCGATCTAAAACGATGTATCCCGTTGTTTTGAGCCGGAGTACAAGTTTAAGCGCAGTTCTGGGAGAAAAAGTTTACACCTTTCTCTCGTCTACACTTCGACGACTTGTAAAATCAATGTTCTTGAATTATGCTAGTTTCGAACTAAAACGTTGTATCCCGTTGTTTTGAGGCGGAATACAAGTTTACGCGCAGTTCTGGGTGAACAATTTTACACCTTTCTCTCGTCTACTCTTCGACGACTAGTAAAATCAATGTTCGTGAATCTCGCTAGTTCCGATCTAAAACGATGTATCCCGTTGTTTTGAGCCGGAATACAAGGTTTCGCGCAGTTCTGAGAGAAAAAGTTTACACCTTTCTCTCGTCTACTCTTCGACGACTAGTAAAATTGATGTTCGTGAATCTCGCTAGTTTCGATCTAAAACGATGTATCTCGTTGTTTCGAGCCGGAATACAAGTTTTCGCGCAGTTCTGAGAGAAAAAGTTTACACCTTTCTCTCGTCTACTCTTCGACGACTTGTAAAGTCGATGCTCGTGAATTTTGCTAGTTTCGATCTAAAACGATGTATCCCGTTGTTTTGAGCCGGAATACAAGTTTTCGCGCAGTTCTGAGAGAAAATGTTTACACCTTTCTGTCGTCTACTCTTCGACGACTTGTAAAATCGATGCTCGTGATATATGCTAGTTTCGATCTAAAACGTTGTATCCCGTTGTTTTGAGCCGGAAAAACAAGTTTTCGCGCAGTTCTTAGAGAAAATGTTTACACCTTTCTCTCATCTACACTTCGAAGAATTGTAAAATCGATGCTCGTGAATTATGCTAGTTTCGATCTAAAACGTTGTATCCCGTTGTTTTGAGCCGGAATACAAGTTTTCGCGCAGTTCTGAGAGAAAAAGTTTACACCTTTCTCTCGTCTACACTTCGACGACTTGTAAAATCAATGTTCTTGAATTATGCTAGTTTCGAACTAAAACGTTGTATCCCGTTGTTTTGAGGTGGAATACAAGTTTACGCGCAGTTCTGGGTGAAAAATTTTACACCTTTCTCTCGTCTACTCTTCGACGACTACTAAAATCAATGTTCGTGAATCTCGCTAGTTCCGATCTAAAACGATGTATCCCGTTGTTTTGAGCCGGAATACAAGGTTTCGCGCAGTTCTGAGAGAAAATGTTTACACCTTTCTCTCGTCTACTCTTCGACAGTTTGTAAAATCGATGCTCGTGAATCTTGCTAGTTTCGATCTAAGACGATGTATCCCCTTGTTTTGAGCCGGAATACAAGTTTTCGCGCAGTTCTGAGAGAAAACGTTTACACCTTTCTCTCGGCTACTCTTCGACGAATTGTAAAATCGATGCTCGTGAATCTTGCTAGTTTCGATCTAAAACGATGTATCTCGTTGTTTCGAGCCGGAATACATGTTTTCGCGCAGTTCTGAGAGAAAAAGTTTACACCTTTCTCCCGTCTACTCTTCGACGACTTGTAAAATCGATGCTCGTGAGTTTTGCTAGTTTCGATCTCAAACGATGTATCCCGTTCTCTTGAGCCGGAATACAAATTTTCGCGCAGTTCTGAGAGAAAAAGTTTACACCTTTGTCTCGTCTACTCTTCGACGACTTGTAAAATCGATGCTCGTGAATTTTGCTAGTTTCGATATAAAACGATGTATCGTTGTTTTTTTAGCCGGAATACAAGCTTTCGCGTAGTTCTGAGAGAAAAAGTTTACACCTTTCTCTCGTCCGACTTGTAAAATAGATGCTTGTGCATTTTGCTAGTTTCGATCTAAAACGATGTATCCCGTTGTATTGAGCTGGAATACAAGTTTTCGCGCAGTTCTGAGAGAAAACGTTTACACCATTCTGTCGTCTACTCTTCGACGGCTTGTAAAATCGATGCTCGTGAATTTTGCTGGTTTCGATCTAAAACAATGTATCCCGTTGTTTTGAGCCGGAGTACAAGTTTACGCGCAGTTCTGGGAGAAAAAGTTTACACCTTTCTGTCGGCTACTCTTCGACGACTTGTAAAATCGATGCTCGTGAATTATGCTAGTTTCGATCTAAAACGTTGTATCCCGTTGTTTTGAGCCGGAATACAAGTTTTCGCGCAGTTCTGAGAGAAAAAGTTTACACCTTTCTCTCGTCTACTCTTCGACGACTTGTAAAATTGATGCTCGTGAATTTTGCTAGTTTCGATCTAAATCAATGTATCCCGTTGTATTGAGCTGGAATACAAGTTTTCGCGCAGTTCTGAGAGAAAATGTTTACACCTTTCTCTCGTCTACACTTCGACGACTTGTAAAATCGATGCTCGTGAATTATGCTAGTTTCGATCTAGTACGATGTATCTCGTTGTTTTGAGCCGCAATACAAGTTTTCGCGCAGTTTTGAGAAAAAATGTTTACACCTTTCTGTCGTCTACTCTTCGACGACATGTAAAATCGATGCTTGTGAATTTTGCTAGTTTCGATCTAAAACGATGTATCCCGTTGTTTTGAGCCGGAGTACAAGTTTAAGCGCAGTTCTGGGAGAAAAAGTTTACACCTTTCTCTCGTCTACACTTCGACGACTTGTAAAATCAATGTTCTTGAATTATGCTAGTTTCGAACTAAAACGTTGTATCCCGTTGTTTTGAGGCGGAATACAAGTTTACGCGCAGTTCTGGGTGAACAATTTTACACCTTTCTCTCGTCTACTCTTCGACGACTAGTAAAATCAATGTTCGTGAATCTCGCTAGTTCCGATCTAAAACGATGTATCCCGTTGTTTTGAGCCGGAATACAAGGTTTCGCGCAGTTCTGAGAGAAAAAGTTTACACCTTTCTCTCGTCTACTCTTCGACGACTAGTAAAATTGATGTTCGTGAATCTCGCTAGTTTCGATCTAAAACGATGTATCTCGTTGTTTCGAGCCGGAATACAAGTTTTCGCGCAGTTCTGAGAGAAAAAGTTTACACCTTTCTCTCGTCTACTCTTCGACGACTTGTAAAGTCGATGCTCGTGAATTTTGCTAGTTTCGATCTAAAACGATGTATCCCGTTGTATTGAGCTGGAATACAAGTTTTCGCGCAGTTCTGAGAGAAAAAGTTTACACCTTTCTGTCGTCTACTCTTCGACGGCTTGTAAAATCGATGCTCGTGAATTTTGCTAGTTTCGATCTAAAACGATGTATCCCGTTGTTTTGAGCCGGAGTACAAGTTTATGCGCAGTTCTGGGAGAAAAAGTATACACCTTTCTGTCGGCTACTCTTCGATGACTTGGAAAATCGATGCTCGTGAATTATGCTAGTTTCGATCTAAACCGTTCTATCCTGTTGTTTTGAGCCGGAATACAAGTTTTCGCGCAGTTCTTAGAGAAAATGTTTACACCTTTCTCTCATCTACACTTCAAAGACTTGTAAAATCGATGCTCGTGAATCTCGCTAGTTTCGATCTAAAACGATGTATCCCGTTGATTCGAGCCGGAATACAAGTTTTCGCGCCGTTCTGAGAGAAAAAGTTTACACCTTTCTCTCGTCTACTCTTCGACGACCCTTAAAATCGATGCTCGTGACTTTTGCTAGTTTTGATCTAAAACGATGTATCCCGTTGTATTGAGCTGGAATACAAGTTTTCGCGCAGTTCTGAGAGAAAAAGTTTACACCTTTCTGTCGTCTACTCTTCGACGACTTGTAAAATCGATGCTCGTGAATTTTGCTAGTTTCGATCTAAAACGATGTATCCCGTTGTTTTCAGCCGGAATACAAGTTTTCGCGCAGTTCTGAGAGAAAATGTTTACACCTTTCTGTCGTCTACTCTTCGACGGCTTGTAAAATCGATGCTCGTGAATTTTGCTGGTTTCGATCTAAAACAATGTATCCCGTTGTTTTGAGCCGGAGTACAAGTTTACGCGCAGTTCTGGGAGAAAAAGTTTACACCTTTCTGTCGGCTACTCTTCGACGACTTGTAAAATCGATGCTCGTGAATTATGCTAGTTTCGATCTAAAACGTTGTATCCCGTTGTTTTGAGCCGGAATACAAGTTTTCGCGCAGTTCTGAGAGAAAAAGTTTACACCTTTCTCTCGTCTACTCTTCGACGACTTGTAAAATTGATGCTCGTGAATTTTGCTAGTTTCGATCTAAATCAATGTATCCCGTTGTATTGAGCTGGAATACAAGTTTTCGCGCAGTTCTGAGAGAAAATGTTTACACCTTTCTCTCGTCTACACTTCGACGACTTGTAAAATCGATGCTCGTGAATTATGCTAGTTTCGATCTAGTACGATGTATCTCGTTGTTTTGAGCCGCAATACAAGTTTTCGCGCAGTTTTGAGAAAAAATGTTTACACCTTTCTGTCGTCTACTCTTCGACGACATGTAAAATCGATGCTTGTGAATTTTGCTAGTTTCGATCTAAAACGATGTATCCCGTTGTTTTGAGCCGGAGTACAAGTTTAAGCGCAGTTCTGGGAGAAAAAGTTTACACCTTTCTCTCGTCTACACTTCGACGACTTGTAAAATCAATGTTCTTGAATTATGCTAGTTTCGAACTAAAACGTTGTATCCCGTTGTTTTGAGGCGGAATACAAGTTTACGCGCAGTTCTGGGTGAACAATTTTACACCTTTCTCTCGTCTACTCTTCGACGACTAGTAAAATCAATGTTCGTGAATCTCGCTAGTTCCGATCTAAAACGATGTATCCCGTTGTTTTGAGCCGGAATACAAGGTTTCGCGCAGTTCTGAGAGAAAATGTTTACACCTTTCTCTCGTCTACTCTTCGACAGTTTGTAAAATCGATGCTCGTGAATCTTGCTAGTTTCGATCTAAGACGATGTATCCCCTTGTTTTGAGCCGGAATACAAGTTTTCGCGCAGTTCTGAGAGAAAACGTTTACACCTTTCTCTCGGCTACTCTTCGACGAATTGTAAAATCGATGCTCGTGAATCTTGCTAGTTTCGATCTAAAACGATGTATCTCGTTGTTTCGAGCCGGAATACATGTTTTCGCGCAGTTCTGAGAGAAAAAGTTTACACCTTTCTCCCGTCTACTCTTCGACGACTTGTAAAATCGATGCTCGTGAGTTTTGCTAGTTTCGATCTCAAACGATGTATCCCGTTCTCTTGAGCCGGAATACAAATTTTCGCGCAGTTCTGAGAGAAAAAGTTTACACCTTTGTCTCGTCTACTCTTCGACGACTTGTAAAATCGATGCTCGTGAATTTTGCTAGTTTCGATATAAAACGATGTATCGTTGTTTTTTTAGCCGGAATACAAGCTTTCGCGTAGTTCTGAGAGAAAAAGTTTACACCTTTCTCTCGTCCGACTTGTAAAATAGATGCTTGTGCATTTTGCTAGTTTCGATCTAAAACGATGTATCCCGTTGTATTGAGCTGGAATACAAGTTTTCGCGCAGTTCTGAGAGAAAACGTTTACACCATTCTGTCGTCTACTCTTCGACGGCTTGTAAAATCGATGCTCGTGAATTTTGCTGGTTTCAATCTAAAACAATGTATCCCGTTGTTTTGAGCCGGAGTACAAGTTTACGCGCAGTTCTGGGAGAAAAAGTTTACACCTTTCTGTCGGCTACTCTTCGACGACTTGTAAAATCGATGCTCGTGAATTATGCTAGTTTCGATCTAAAACGTTGTATCCCGTTGTTTTGAGCCGGAATACAAGTTTTCGCGCAGTTCTGAGAGAAAAAGTTTACACCTTTCTCTCGTCTACTCTTCGACGACTTGTAAAATTGATGCTCGTGAATTTTGCTAGTTTCGATCTAAATCAATGTATCCCGTTGTATTGAGCTGGAATACAAGTTTTCGCGCAGTTCTGAGAGAAAATGTTTACACCTTTCTCTCGTCTACACTTCGACGACTTGTAAAATCGATGCTCGTGAATTATGCTAGTTTCGATCTAGTACGATGTATCTCGTTGTTTTGAGCCGCAATACAAGTTTTCGCGCAGTTTTGAGAAAAAATGTTTACACCTTTCTGTCGTCTACTCTTCGACGACATGTAAAATCGATGCTTGTGAATTTTGCTAGTTTCGATCTAAAACGATGTATCCCGTTGTTTTGAGCCGGAGTACAAGTTTAAGCGCAGTTCTGGGAGAAAAAGTTTACACCTTTCTCTCGTCTACACTTCGACGACTTGTAAAATCAATGTTCTTGAATTATGCTAGTTTCGAACTAAAACGTTGTTTCCCGTTGTTTTGAGGCGGAATACAAGTTTACGCGCAGTTCTGGGTGAACAATTTTACACCTTTCTCTCGTCTACTCTTCGACGACTAGTAAAATCAATGTTCGTGAATCTCGCTAGTTCCGATCTAAAACGATGTATCCCGTTGTTTTGAGCCGGAATACAAGGTTTCGCGCAGTTCTGAGAGAAAAAGTTTACACCTTTCTCTCGTCTACTCTTCGACGACTAGTAAAATTGATGTTCGTGAATCTCGCTAGTTTCGATCTAAAACGATGTATCTCGTTGTTTCGAGCCGGAATACAAGTTTTCGCGCAGTTCTGAGAGAAAAAGTTTACACCTTTCTCTCGTCTACTCTTCGACGACTTGTAAAGTCGATGCTCGTGAATTTTGCTAGTTTCGATCTAAAACGATGTATCCCGTTGTATTGAGCTGGAATACAAGTTTTCGCGCAGTTCTGAGAGAAAAAGTTTACACCTTTCTGTCGTCTACTCTTCGACGGCTTGTAAAATCGATGCTCGTGAATTTTGCTAGTTTCGATCTAAAACGATGTATCCCGTTGTTTTGAGCCGGAGTACAAGTTTATGCGCAGTTCTGGGAGAAAAAGTATACACCTTTCTGTCGGCTACTCTTCGATGACTTGTAAAATCGATGCTCGTGAATTATGCTAGTTTCGATCTAAACCGTTCTATCCTGTTGTTTTGAGCCGGAATACAAGTTTTCGCGCAGTTCTTAGAGAAAATGTTTACACCTTTCTCTCATCTACACTTCAAAGACTTGTAAAATCGATGCTCGTGAATCTCGCTAGTTTCGATCTAAAACGATGTATCCCGTTGATTCGAGCCGGAATACAAGTTTTCGCGCCGTTCTGAGAGAAAAAGTTTACACCTTTCTCTCGTCTACTCTTCGACGACCCTTAAAATCGATGCTCGTGACTTTTGCTAGTTTTGATCTAAAACGATGTATCCCGTTGTATTGAGCTGGAATACAAGTTTTCGCGCAGTTCTGAGAGAAAAAGTTTACACCTTTCTGTCGTCTACTCTTCGACGACTTGTAAAATCGATGCTCGTGAATTTTGCTAGTTTCGATCTAAAACGATGTATCCCGTTGTTTTCAGCCGGAATACAAGTTTTCGCGCAGTTCTGAGAGAAAATGTTTACACCTTTCTGTCGTCTACTCTTCGACGGCTTGTATAATCGATGCTCGTGAATTTTGCTGGTTTCGATCTAAAACAATGTATCCCGTTGTTTTGAGCCGGAGTACAAGTTTACGCGCAGTTCTGGGAGAAAAAGTTTACACCTTTCTGTCGGCTACTCCTCGACGACTTGTAAAATCGATGCTCGTGAATTATGCTAGTTTCGATCTAAAACGTTGTATCCCGTTGTTTTGAGCCGGAATACAAGTTTTCGCGCAGTTCTGAGAGAAAAAGTTTACACCTTTCTCTCGTCTACTCTTCGACGACTTGTAAAATTGATGCTCGTGAATTTTGCTAGTTTCGATCTAAATCAATGTATCCCGTTGTATTGAGCTGGAATACAAGTTTTCGCGCAGTTCTGAGAGAAAATGTTTACACCTTTCTCTCGTCTACTCTTCGACGACTTGTAAAATTGATGCTCGTGAATTTTGCTAGTTTCGATCTAAATCAATGTATCCCGTTGTATTGAGCTGGAATACAAGTTTTCGCGCAGTTCTGAGAGAAAATGTTTACACCTTTCTCTCGTCTACTCTTCGACGACTACTAAAATCAATGTTCGTGAATCTCGCTAGTTCCGATCTAAAACGATGTATCCCGTTGTTTTGAGCCGGAATACAAGGTTTCGCGCAGTTCTGAGAGAAAATGTTTACACCTTTCTCTCGTCTACTCTTCGACAGTTTGTAAAATCGATGCTCGTGAATCTTGCTAGTTTCGATCTAAGACGATGTATCCCCTTGTTTTGAGCCGGAATACAAGTTTTCGCGCAGTTCTGAGAGAAAACGTTTACACCTTTCTCTCGGCTACTCTTCGACGAATTGTAAAATCGATGCTCGTGAATCTTGCTAGTTTCGATCTAAAACGATGTATCTCGTTGTTTCGAGCCGGAATACATGTTTTCGCGCAGTTCTGAGAGAAAAAGTTTACACCTTTCTCCCGTCTACTCTTCGACGACTTGTAAAATCGATGCTCGTGAGTTTTGCTAGTTTCGATCTCAAACGATGTATCCCGTTCTCTTGAGCCGGAATACAAATTTTCGCGCAGTTCTGAGAGAAAAAGTTTACACCTTTGTCTCGTCTACTCTTCGACGACTTGTAAAATCGATGCTCGTGAATTTTGCTAGTTTCGATATAAAACGATGTATCGTTGTTTTTTTAGCCGGAATACAAGCTTTCGCGTAGTTCTGAGAGAAAAAGTTTACACCTTTCTCTCGTCCGACTTGTAAAATAGATGCTTGTGCATTTTGCTAGTTTCGATCTAAAACGATGTATCCCGTTGTATTGAGCTGGAATACAAGTTTTCGCGCAGTTCTGAGAGAAAACGTTTACACCATTCTGTCGTCTACTCTTCGACGGCTTGTAAAATCGATGCTCGTGAATTTTGCTGGTTTCGATCTAAAACAATGTATCCCGTTGTTTTGAGCCGGAGTACAAGTTTACGCGCAGTTCTGGGAGAAAAAGTTTACACCTTTCTGTCGGCTACTCTTCGACGACTTGTAAAATCTATGCTCGTGAATTATGCTAGTTTCGATCTAAAACGTTGTATCCCGTTGTTTTGAGCCGGAATACAAGTTTTCGCGCAGTTCTGAGAGAAAAAGTTTACACCTTTCTCTCGTCTACTCTTCGACGACTTGTAAAATTGATGCTCGTGAATTTTGCTAGTTTCGATCTAAATCAATGTATCCCGTTGTATTGAGCTGGAATACAAGTTTTCGCGCAGTTCTGAGAGAAAATGTTTACACCTTTCTCTCGTCTACACTTCGACGACTTGTAAAATCGATGCTCGTGAATTATGCTAGTTTCGATCTAGTACGATGTATCTCGTTGTTTTGAGCCGCAATACAAGTTTTCGCGCAGTTTTGAGAAAAAATGTTTACACCTTTCTGTCGTCTACTCTTCGACGACATGTAAAATCGATGCTTGTGAATTTTGCTAGTTTCGATCTAAAACGATGTATCCCGTTGTTTTGAGCCGGAGTACAAGTTTAAGCGCAGTTCTGGGAGAAAAAGTTTACACCTTTCTCTCGTCTACACTTCGACGACTTGTAAAATCAATGTTCTTGAATTATGCTAGTTTCGAACTAAAACGTTGTATCCCGTTGTTTTGAGGCGGAATACAAGTTTACGCGCAGTTCTGGGTGAACAATTTTACACCTTTCTCTCGTCTACTCTTCGACGACTAGTAAAATCAATGTTCGTGAATCTCGCTAGTTCCGATCTAAAACGATGTATCCCGTTGTTTTGAGCCGGAATACAAGGTTTCGCGCAGTTCTGAGAGAAAAAGTTTACACCTTTCTCTCGTCTACTCTTCGACGACTAGTAAAATTGATGTTCGTGAATCTCGCTAGTTTCGATCTAAAACGATGTATCTCGTTGTTTCGAGCCGGAATACAAGTTTTCGCGCAGTTCTGAGAGAAAAAGTTTACACCTTTCTCTCGACTACTCTTCGACGAATTGTAAAATCGATGCTCGTGAATCTTGCTAGTTTCGATCTAAAACGATGTATCTCGTTGTTTCGAGCCGGAATACATGTTTTCGCGCAGTTCTGAGAGAAAAAGTTTACACCTTTCTCCCGTCTACTCTTCGACGACTTGTAAAATCGATGCTCGTGAGTTTTGCTAGTTTCGATCTCAAACGATGTATCCCGTTCTCTTGAGCCGGAATACAAATTTTCGCGCAGTTCTGAGAGAAAAAGTTTACACCTTTGTCTCGTCTACTCTTCGACGACTTGTAAAATCGATGCTAGTGAATTTTGCTAGTTTCGATATAAAACGATGTATCGTTGTTTTTTTAGCCGGAATACAAGCTTTCGCGTAGTTCTGAGAGAAAAAGTTTACACCTTTCTCTCGTCCGACTTGTAAAATAGATGCTTGTGCATTTTGCTAGTTTCGATCTAAAACGATGTATCCCGTTGTATTGAGCTGGAATACAAGTTTTCGCGCAGTTCTGAGAGAAAATGTTTACACCATTCTGTCGTCTACTCTTCGACGGCTTGTAAAATCGATGCTCGTGAATTTTGCTGGTTTCGATCTAAAACAATGTATCCCGTTGTTTTGAGCCGGAGTACAAGTTTACGCGCAGTTCTGGGAGAAAAAGTTTACACCTTTCTGTCGGCTACTCTTCGACGACTTGTAAAATCGATGCTCGTGAATTATGCTAGTTTCGATCTAAAACGTTGTATCCCGTTGTTTTGAGCCGGAATACAAGTTTTCGCGCAGTTCTGAGAGAAAAAGTTTACACCTTTCTCTCGTCTACTCTTCGACGACTTGTAAAATTGATGCTCGTGAATTTTGCTAGTTTCGATCTAAATCAATGTATCCCGTTGTATTGAGCTGGAATACAAGTTTTCGCGCAGTTCTGAGAGAAAATGTTTACACCTTTCTCTCGTCTACACTTCGACGACTTGTAAAATCGATGCTCGTGAATTATGCTAGTTTCGATCTAGTACGATGTATCTCGTTGTTTTGAGCCGCAATACAAGTTTTCGCGCAGTTTTGAGAAAAAATGTTTACACCTTTCTGTCGTCTACTCTTCGACGACATGTAAAATCGATGCTTGTGAATTTTGCTAGTTTCGATCTAAAACGATGTATCCCGTTGTTTTGAGCCGGAGTACAAGTTTAAGCGCAGTTCTGGGAGAAAAAGTTTACACCTTTCTCTCGTCTACACTTCGACGACTTGTAAAATCAATGTTCTTGAATTATGCTAGTTTCGAACTAAAACGTTGTATCCCGTTGTTTTGAGGCGGAATACAAGTTTACGCGCAGTTCTGGGTGAACAATTTTACACCTTTCTCTCGTCTACTCTTCGACGACTAGTAAAATCAATGTTCGTGAATCTCGCTAGTTCCGATCTAAAACGATGTATCCCGTTGTTTTGAGCCGGAATACAAGGTTTCGCGCAGTTCTGAGAGAAAAAGTTTACACCTTTCTCTCGTCTACTCTTCGACGACTAGTAAAATTGATGTTCGTGAATCTCGCTAGTTTCGATCTAAAACGATGTATCTCGTTGTTTCGAGCCGGAATACAAGTTTTCGCGCAGTTCTGAGAGAAAAAGTTTACACCTTTCTCTCGTCTACTCTTCGACGACTTGTAAAGTCGATGCTCGTGAATTTTGCTAGTTTCGATCTAAAACGATGTATCCCGTTGTATTGAGCTGGAATACAAGTTTTCGCGCAGTTCTGAGAGAAAAAGTTTACACCTTTCTGTCGTCTACTCTTCGACGGCTTGTAAAATCGATGCTCGTGAATTTTGCTAGTTTCGATCTAAAACGATGTATCCCGTTGTTTTGAGCCGGAGTACAAGTTTATGCGCAGTTCTGGGAGAAAAAGTATACACCTTTCTGTCGGCTACTCTTCGATGACTTGTAAAATCGATGCTCGTGAATTATGCTAGTTTCGATCTAAACCGTTCTATCCTGTTGTTTTGAGCCGGAATACAAGTTTTCGCGCAGTTCTTAGAGAAAATGTTTACACCTTTCTCTCATCTACACTTCAAAGACTTGTAAAATCGATGCTCGTGAATCTCGCTAGTTTCGATCTAAAACGATGTATCCCGTTGATTCGAGCCGGAATACAAGTTTTCGCGCCGTTCTGAGAGAAAAAGTTTACACCTTTCTCTCGTCTACTCTTCGACGACCCTTAAAATCGATGCTCGTGACTTTTGCTAGTTTTGATCTAAAACGATGTATCCCGTTGTATTGAGCTGGAATACAAGTTTTCGCGCAGTTCTGAGAGAAAATGTTTACACCTTTCTCTCGTCTACACTTCGACGACTTGCAAAATCGATGCTCGTGAATTATGCTAGTTTCGATCTAAAACGATGTATCTCGGTGTTTTCAGCCGCAATACTAGTTTTCACGCAGTTCTGAGAGAAAATGTTTACACCTTTCTGTCGTCTACTCTTCGACGACTTGTAAAATCGATGCTCGTGAATTTTGCTAGTTTCGATCTAAAACGATGTATCCCGTTGTTTTCAGCCGGAATACAAGTTTTCGCGCAGTTCTGAGAGAAAATGTTTACACCTTTCTGTCGTCTACTCTTCGACGGCTTGTATAATCGATGCTCGTGAATTTTGCTGGTTTCGATCTAAAACAATGTATCCCGTTGTTTTGAGCCGGAGTACAAGTTTACGCGCAGTTCTGGGAGAAAAAGTTTACACCTTTCTGTCGGCTACTCTTCGACGACTTGTAAAATCGATGCTCGTGAATTATGCTAGTTTCGATCTAAAACGTTGTATCCCGTTGTTTTGAGCCGGAATACAAGTTTTCGCGCAGTTCTGAGAGAAAAAGTTTACACCTTTCTCTCGTCTACTCTTCGACGACTTGTAAAATTGATGCTCGTGAATTTTGCTAGTTTCGATCTAAATCAATGTATCCCGTTGTATTGAGCTGGAATACAAGTTTTCGCGCAGTTCTGAGAGAAAATGTTTACACCTTTCTCTCGTCTACTCTTCGACGACTTGTAAAATTGATGCTCGTGAATTTTGCTAGTTTCGATCTAAATCAATGTATCCCGTTGTATTGAGCTGGAATACAAGTTTTCGCGCAGTTCTGAGAGAAAATGTTTACACCTTTCTCTCGTCTACTCTTCGACGACTACTAAAATCAATGTTCGTGAATCTCGCTAGTTCCGATCTAAAACGATGTATCCCGTTGTTTTGAGCCGGAATACAAGGTTTCGCGCAGTTCTGAGAGAAAATGTTTACACCTTTCTCTCGTCTACTCTTCGACAGTTTGTAAAATCGATGCTCGTGAATCTTGCTAGTTTCGATCTAAGACGATGTATCCCCTTGTTTTGAGCCGGAATACAAGTTTTCGCGCAGTTCTGAGAGAAAACGTTTACACCTTTCTCTCGGCTACTCTTCGACGAATTGTAAAATCGATGCTCGTGAATCTTGCTAGTTTCGATCTAAAACGATGTATCTCGTTGTTTCGAGCCGGAATACATGTTTTCGCGCAGTTCTGAGAGAAAAAGTTTACACCTTTCTCCCGTCTACTCTTCGACGACTTGTAAAATCGATGCTCGTGAGTTTTGCTAGTTTCGATCTCAAACGATGTATCCCGTTCTCTTGAGCCGGAATACAAATTTTCGCGCAGTTCTGAGAGAAAAAGTTTACACCTTTGTCTCGTCTACTCTTCGACGACTTGTAAAATCGATGCTCGTGAATTTTGCTAGTTTCGATATAAAACGATGTATCGTTGTTTTTTTAGCCGGAATACAAGCTTTCGCGTAGTTCTGAGAGAAAAAGTTTACACCTTTCTCTCGTCCGACTTGTAAAATAGATGCTTGTGCATTTTGCTAGTTTCGATCTAAAACGATGTATCCCGTTGTATTGAGCTGGAATACAAGTTTTCGCGCAGTTCTGAGAGAAAACGTTTACACCATTCTGTCGTCTACTCTTCGACGGCTTGTAAAATCGATGCTCGTGAATTTTGCTGGTTTCGATCTAAAACAATGTATCCCGTTGTTTTGAGCCGGAGTACAAGTTTACGCGCAGTTCTGGGAGAAAAAGTTTACACCTTTCTGTCGGCTACTCTTCGACGACTTGTAAAATCTATGCTCGTGAATTATGCTAGTTTCGATCTAAAACGTTGTATCCCGTTGTTTTGAGCCGGAATACAAGTTTTCGCGCAGTTCTGAGAGAAAAAGTTTACACCTTTCTCTCGTCTACTCTTCGACGACTTGTAAAATTGATGCTCGTGAATTTTGCTAGTTTCGATCTAAATCAATGTATCCCGTTGTATTGAGCTGGAATACAAGTTTTCGCGCAGTTCTGAGAGAAAATGTTTACACCTTTCTCTCGTCTACACTTCGACGACTTGTAAAATCGATGCTCGTGAATTATGCTAGTTTCGATCTAGTACGATGTATCTCGTTGTTTTGAGCCGCAATACAAGTTTTCGCGCAGTTTTGAGAAAAAATGTTTACACCTTTCTGTCGTCTACTCTTCGACGACATGTAAAATCGATGCTTGTGAATTTTGCTAGTTTCGATCTAAAACGATGTATCCCGTTGTTTTGAGCCGGAGTACAAGTTTAAGCGCAGTTCTGGGAGAAAAAGTTTACACCTTTCTCTCGTCTACACTTCGACGACTTGTAAAATCAATGTTCTTGAATTATGCTAGTTTCGAACTAAAACGTTGTATCCCGTTGTTTTGAGGCGGAATACAAGTTTACGCGCAGTTCTGGGTGAACAATTTTACACCTTTCTCTCGTCTACTCTTCGACGACTAGTAAAATCAATGTTCGTGAATCTCGCTAGTTCCGATCTAAAACGATGTATCCCGTTGTTTTGAGCCGGAATACAAGGTTTCGCGCAGTTCTGAGAGAAAAAGTTTACACCTTTCTCTCGTCTACTCTTCGACGACTAGTAAAATTGATGTTCGTGAATCTCGCTAGTTTCGATCTAAAACGATGTATCTCGTTGTTTCGAGCCGGAATACAAGTTTTCGCGCAGTTCTGAGAGAAAAAGTTTACACCTTTCTCTCGTCTACTCTTCGACGACTTGTAAAGTCGATGCTCGTGAATTTTGCTAGTTTCGATCTAAAACGATGTATCCCGTTGTATTGAGCTGGAATACAAGTTTTCGCGCAGTTCTGAGAGAAAAAGTTTACACCTTTCTGTCGTCTACTCTTCGACGGCTTGTAAAATCGATGCTCGTGAATTTTGCTAGTTTCGATCTAAAACGATGTATCCCGTTGTTTTGAGCCGGAGTACAAGTTTATGCGCAGTTCTGGGAGAAAAAGTATACACCTTTCTGTCGGCTACTCTTCGATGACTTGTAAAATCGATGCTCGTGAATTATGCTAGTTTCGATCTAAACCGTTCTATCCTGTTGTTTTGAGCCGGAATACAAGTTTTCGCGCAGTTCTTAGAGAAAATGTTTACACCTTTCTCTCATCTACACTTCAAAGACTTGTAAAATCGATGCTCGTGAATCTCGCTAGTTTCGATCTAAAACGATGTATCCCGTTGATTCGAGCCGGAATACAAGTTTTCGCGCCGTTCTGAGAGAAAAAGTTTACACCTTTCTCTCGTCTACTCTTCGACGACCCTTAAAATCGATGCTCGTGACTTTTGCTAGTTTTGATCTAAAACGATGTATCCCGTTGTATTGAGCTGGAATACAAGTTTTCGCGCAGTTCTGAGAGAAAAAGTTTACACCTTTCTGTCGTCTACTCTTCGACGACTTGTAAAATCGATGCTCGTGAATTTTGCTAGTTTCGATCTAAAACGATGTATCCCGTTGTTTTCAGCCGGAATACAAGTTTTCGCGCAGTTCTGAGAGAAAATGTTTACACCTTTCTGTCGTCTACTCTTCGACGGCTTGTAAAATCGATGCTCGTGAATTTTGCTGGTTTCGATCTAAAACAATGTATCCCGTTGTTTTGAGCCGGAGTACAAGTTTACGCGCAGTTCTGGGAGAAAAAGTTTACACCTTTCTGTCGGCTACTCTTCGACGACTTGTAAAATCGATGCTCGTGAATTATGCTAGTTTCGATCTAAAACGTTGTATCCCGTTGTTTTGAGCCGGAATACAAGTTTTCGCGCAGTTCTGAGAGAAAAAGTTTACACCTTTCTCTCGTCTACTCTTCGACGACTTGTAAAATTGATGCTCGTGAATTTTGCTAGTTTCGATCTAAATCAATGTATCCCGTTGTATTGAGCTGGAATACAAGTTTTCGCGCAGTTCTGAGAGAAAATGTTTACACCTTTCTCTCGTCTACACTTCGACGACTTGTAAAATCGATGCTCGTGAATTATGCTAGTTTCGATCTAGTACGATGTATCTCGTTGTTTTGAGCCGCAATACAAGTTTTCGCGCAGTTTTGAGAAAAAATGTTTACACCTTTCTGTCGTCTACTCTTCGACGACATGTAAAATCGATGCTTGTGAATTTTGCTAGTTTCGATCTAAAACGATGTATCCCGTTGTTTTGAGCCGGAGTACAAGTTTAAGCGCAGTTCTGGGAGAAAAAGTTTACACCTTTCTCTCGTCTACACTTCGACGACTTGTAAAATCAATGTTCTTGAATTATGCTAGTTTCGAACTAAAACGTTGTATCCCGTTGTTTTGAGGCGGAATACAAGTTTACGCGCAGTTCTGGGTGAACAATTTTACACCTTTCTCTCGTCTACTCTTCGACGACTAGTAAAATCAATGTTCGTGAATCTCGCTAGTTCCGATCTAAAACGATGTATCCCGTTGTTTTGAGCCGGAATACAAGGTTTCGCGCAGTTCTGAGAGAAAAAGTTTACACCTTTCTCTCGTCTACTCTTCGACGACTAGTAAAATTGATGTTCGTGAATCTCGCTAGTTTCGATCTAAAACGATGTATCTCGTTGTTTCGAGCCGGAATACAAGTTTTCGCGAAGTTCTGAGAGAAAAAGTTTACACCTTTCTCTCGTCTACTCTTCGACGACTTGTAAAGTCGATGCTCGTGAATTTTGCTAGTTTCGATCTAAAACGATGTATCCCGTTGTATTGAGCTGGAATACAAGTTTTCGCGCAGTTCTGAGAGAAAAAGTTTACACCTTTCTGTCGTCTACTCTTCGACGGCTTGTAAAATCGATGCTCGTGAATTTTGCTAGTTTCGATCTAAAACGATGTATCCCGTTGTTTTGAGCCGGAGTACAAGTTTATGCGCAGTTCTGGGAGAAAAAGTATACACCTTTCTGTCGGCTACTCTTCGATGACTTGTAAAATCGATGCTCGTGAATTATGCTAGTTTCGATCTAAACCGTTCTATCCTGTTGTTTGGGCCGGAATACAAGTTTTCGCGCAGTTCTTAGAGAAAATGTTTACACCTTTCTCTCATCTACACTTCAAAGACTTGTAAAATCGATGCTCGTGAATCTCGCTAGTTTCGATCTAAAACGATGTATCCCGTTGATTCGAGCCGGAATACAAGTTTTCGCGCCGTTCTGAGAGAAAAAGTTTACACCTTTCTCTCGTCTACTCTTCGACGACCCTTAAAATCGATGCTCGTGACTTTTGCTAGTTTTGATCTAAAACGATGTATCCCGTTGTATTGAGCTGGAATACAAGTTTTCGCGCAGTTCTGAGAGAAAAAGTTTACACCTTTCTGTCGTCTACTCTTCGACGACTTGTAAAATCGATGCTCGTGAATTTTGCTAGTTTCGATCTAAAACGATGTATCCCGTTGTTTTCAGCCGGAATACAAGTTTTCGCGCAGTTCTGAGAGAAAATGTTTACACCTTTCTGTCGTCTACTCTTCGACGACTTGTAAAATCGATGCTCGTGAATTATGCTAGTTTCGATCTAAAACGTTGTATCCCGTTGTTTTGAGCCGGAATACAAGTTTTCGCGCAGTTCTTAGAGAAAATGTTTACACCTTTCTCTCATCTACACTTCGAAGACTTGTAAAATCGATGCTCGTGAATTATGCTAGTTTCGATCTAAAACGTTGTATCCCGTTGTTTTGAGCCGGAATACAAGTTTTCGCGCAGTTCTGAGAGAAAAAGTTTACACCTTTCTCTCGTCTACACTTCGACGACTTGTAAAATCAATGTTCTTGAATTATGCTAGTTTCGAACTAAAACGTTGTATCCCGTTGTTTTGAGGTGGAATACAAGTTTACGCGCAGTTCTGGGTGAAATATTTTACACCTTTCTCTCGTCTACTCTTCGACGACTACTAAAATCAATGTTCGTGAATCTCGCTAGTTCCGATCTAAAATTATGTATCCCGTTGTTTTGAGCCGGAATACAAGGTTTCGCGCAGTTCTGAGAGAAAAAGTTTACACCTTTCTCTCGTCTACTCTTCGACGACTAGTGAAATCGATGTTCGTGAATCCCGCTAGTTTCGATCTAAAACGATGTATCCCGTTGTTTCGAGCCGGAATACAAGTTTTCGCGCAGTTCTGAGAGATAAAGTTTACACCTTTCTCTCGTCTACTCTTCGATGACTTGTAAAATCGATGTGCGTGAATTTTGCTAGTTTCGATCTAAAACGATGTATCTCGTTGTATTGAGCTGGAATACAAGTTTTCTCGCAGTTCTGAGAGAAAAAGTTTACACCTTTCTGTCGTCTACTCTTCGACGTCTTGTAAAATCGATGCTCGTGAATTTTGCTAGTTTCGATCTAAAACGATGTATCCCGTTGTTTTGAGCCGGAGTACAAGTTTACGCGCAGTTCTGGGAGAAAAAGTTTACACCTTTCTGTAGGCTACTCTTCGACGACTTGTAAAATCGATGCTCGTGAATTATGCTAGTTTCGATCTAAAACGTTGTATCCCGTTGTTTTGAGCCGGAATACAAGTTTTCGCGCAGATCTGAGAGAAAATGTTTACACCTTTCTCTCGCCTACACTTCGACGAGTTGTAAAATCGATGCTCGTGAATTATGCTAGTTTCGATCTAAAACGATGTATCCCGTTGTTTTGAGCCGGAATACAAGTTTCCGCGCAGTTCTGAGAGAAAAAGTTTACACCTTTCTCTCGTCTACTCTTCGACGACTAGTAAAATCGATGTTCGTGAATCTCACTAGTTTCGATCTAAAACGATGTATCCCGTTGATTCGAGCCGGAATACAAGTTTTCCCTCAGTTCTGAGAGAAAAAGTTTACACCTTTCTCTCGTCTACTCTTCGACGACTTGTAAAATCGATGCTCGTGAATTTTGCTAGTTTCGATCTAAAACGATGTATCCCGTTGTATTGAGCTGGAATACAAGTTTTCGCGCAGTTCTGAGAGAAAACGTTTACACCTTTCTGTCGTCTACTCTTAGACGACTTGTAAAATCAATGCTCGTGAATTTTGCTAGTTTCGATCTAAAACGATGTATCCAGTTGTTTTGAGCCGGAGTACAAGTTTACGCGCAGTTCTGGGAGAAAAAAGTTTACACCTTTCTGTCGGCTACTCTTCGACGACTTGTAAAATCGATGCTCGTGAATTATGCTAGTTTCGATCTAAAACGTTGTATCCCATTGTTTTGAGCCGGAATACAAGTTTTCGCGCAGTTCTGAGAGAAAATGTTTACACCTTTCTCTCGTCTACACTTCGACGAGTTGTAAAATCGATGCTCGTGAATTATGCTAGTTTCGATCTAAAACGATGTATCCCGTTGTTTTGAGCCGGAATACAAGTTTCCGCGCAGTTCTGAGAGAAAACGTTTACACCTTTCTCTCGTCTACTCTTCGACGACTAGTAAAATCGATGTTCTTGAATCTCGCTAGTTTCGATCTAAACGATGTATCCCGTTGATTCGAGCCGGAATACAAGTTTTCGCGCAGTTCTGAGAGAAAAAGTTTACACCTTTCTGTCGTCTACTCTTCGACGACTTGTAAAATCGATGCTCGTGAATTTTGCTAGTTTCGATCTAAAACGATGTAACCCGTTGTTTTGAGCCGGAATACAAGTTTTCGCGCAGTTCTGAGAGAAAATGTTTACACCTTTCTGTCGTCTACTCTTCAACGACTTGTAAAATCGATGCTCGTAAATTTTCCTAGTTTCGATCTAAAATGATGTATCCCGTTGTATTGAGCTGGAATACAAGTTTTCGCCCAGTTCTGAGAGAAAAAGTTTACACCTTTCTGTCGTCTACTCTTCGACTACTTGTAAAATCGAAGTGCGTAAATCTCGCTAGTTTCGATCTAAAACGATGTATCCCGTTGTTTTGAGCCAGATTACAAGTTTTCGCGCAGTTCTGAGAGAAAATGTTTACACCTTTCTCTCGTCTACACTTCGACGAGTTGTAAAATCGATGCTCGTGAATTATGCTAGTTTCGATCTAAAACGATGTATCCCGTTGTTTTGAGCCGGAATACAAGTTTCCGCGCAGTTCTGAGAGAAAACGTTTACACCTTTCTCTCGTCTACTCTTCGACGACTAGTAAAATCGATGTTCTTGAATCTCGCTAGTTTCGATCTAAACGATGTATCCCGTTGATTCGAGCCGGAATACAAGTTTTCGCGCAGTTCTGAGAGAAAAAGTTTACACCTTTCTGTCGTCTACTCTTCGACGACTTGTAAAATCGATGCTCGTGAATTTTGCTAGTTTCGATCTAAAACGATGTAACCCGTTGTTTTGAGCCGGAATACAAGTTTTCGCGCAGTTCTGAGAGAAAAGGTTTACACCTTTCTGTCGTCTACTCTTCAACGACTTGTAAAATCGATGCTCGTAAATTTTGCTAGTTTCGATCTAAAATGATGTATCCCGTTGTATTGAGCTGGAATACAAGTTTTCGCCCAGTTCTGAGAGAAAAAGTTTACACCTTTCTGTCGTCTACTCTTCGACTACTTGTAAAATCGAAGTGCGTAAATCTCGCTAGTTTCGATCTAAAACGATGTATCCCGTTGTTTTGAGCCAGATTACAAGTTTTCGCGCAGTTCTGAAAGAAAAAGATTAGACCTTTTTCTCGTCTACTCTCGACGACTTGTAAAATCGGTGTTCGTGAATATTGCTAGTTTCGATCTAGAACGATGTATCCCGTTGTTTTGAGCCGGAATGCAAGTTTTCGCGCAGTTCTGAGAGAAAAAGTTTGCAGCTCCCTCTCGTCTACTCTTCGACGACATGTAAAATCGATGTTTGTGAATCTCGCTAGTTTTCGATCTAAAACAATGTATCCCGTTGTTTTGAGCCGGAATAAAGGTTTTCGCGTAGTTCTGAGAGAAAAACTTTACAGCTTTCTCTCGTCTACTTTTCGACGACTTGTAAAATCGATGTTCGTGAATCTCGCTAGTTTCGATCTAAAATGATGTATCCCGTTGTTTTGAGCCGGAGTACAAGTTTACGCGCAGTTCTGGGAGAAAACGTTTACACCTTTTTCGCGTATACTCTTCGACGACTTGTAAAATCGATGCTCGTGAATCTTGCTAGTTTCGATCTAAAACGTTGTATCCCGTTGTTTTGAGCCGGAATACAAGTTTTCGCGCAGTTCAGAGAGAAAAAGTTTACACCTTTCTCTCGTCTACTCTTCGACGACTTGTAAAATCGATGCTCGTGAATTTTGCTAGTTTCGAACTAAAACGATGTATCCCGTTGTATTGAGCTGGAATACAAGTTTTCGCGCAGGTCTGAGAGAAAATGTTTACACCTTTCTCTCGTCTACACTTCGACGACTTGCAAAATCGATGCTCGTGAATTATGCTAGTTTCGATCTAAAACGATGTATCTCGTTGTTTTCAGCCGCAATACTAGTTTTCGCGCAGTTCTGAGAGAAAATGTTTACACCTTTCTGTCGTCTACTCTTCGACGACTTGTAAAATCGATGCTCGTGAATTTTGCTAGTTTTAATCTAAAACGATGTATCCCGTTGTTTTGAGCCGGAGTACAAGTTTACGCGCAGTTCTGGGAGAAAAAGTTTACACCTTTCTGTCGGCTACTCTTCGACGACTTGTAAAATCGATGCTCGTGAATTATGCTAGTTTCGATCTAAAACGTTGTATCCCGTTGTTTTGAGCCAGATTACAAGTTTTCGCGCAGTTCTGAAAGAAAAAGATTAGACCTTTTTCTCGTCTACTCTCGACGACTTGTAAAATCGGTGTTCGTGAATATTGCTAGATTCGATCTAGAACGATGTATCCCGTTGTTTTGAGCCGGAATGCAAGTTTTCGCGCAGTTCTGAGAGAAAAAGTTTGCAGCTCCCTCTCGTCTACTCTTCGACGACATGTAAAATCGATGTTTGTGAATCTCGCTAGTTTTCGATCTAAAACAATGTATCCCGTTGTTTTGAGCCGGAATAAAGGTTTTCGCGTAGTTCTGAGAGAAAAACTTTACAACTTTCTCTCGTCTACTCTTCGACGACTTGTAAAATCGATGTTCGTGAATCTCGCTAGTTTCGATCTAAAATGATGTATCCCATTGTTTTGAGCCGGAATATAGGTTTTCGCGCAGTTTTGAGAGAAAAACTTTATAGCTGTCTCTCGTTTTCTCTCTACGACTTGTGAAACCAAAGTGCGTTAAGCTCGCTAGTTTTGATCAAAATCGATGTATCTCGTTGTTTTGAGCCGGAATACAAGTTTTCGCGCAGTTCTGAGAGAAAAAGTTTGCACCTTTCTCTCGTCTACACTTCAATGACTTGTAAAATCGGTGTTCCTGAATATTGCTAGTTTCGATCTAAAACGATGTATCCCGTTGTTTTGAGCCGAATACAAGTTTTCGCGCAGTTCTGAAAGAAAAAGTTTACTCCTTTCTCTCGTCTACTCTTCGACGACTTGTAAAATTGAAGTGCGTAAATCTTGCTAGTTTTAATTTAAAACGATGTATTCCTTTGTATTCAGACGGAATACAAGTTTTCGCGCTGTTCTGAGAGAAAAAGTTTACACCTTTCTCTCATCTACTCTCGACGACTTGTAAAATCGAAGTGCGTAAATCTCGCTAGTTTCGATCTAAAACGATGTATCTCGTTGTTTTGTGCCGGAATCTAAGTTTTCGCGAGAGTTCTTAGAGAAAACGTTTATACCTTTCTCTCGTCTACTCTTCGACGACATGTAAAATCGATGTTTGTGAATCTCGCTAGTTTCGATCTAAAACGATGTAACCCGTCGTTTTGAGCCGGAGTACAAGTTTACGCGCAGTTCTGGGAGAAAAAGTTTACACCTTTCTGTCGGCTACTATTCGACGACTTGTAAAATCGATGCTCGTGAATTATGCTAGTTTCGATCTAAAACGTTGTATCCCGTTGTTTTGAGCCGGAATACAAGTTTTCGCGCAGTTCTGAGAGAAAATCTTTACACCTTTCTCTCGTCTACTCTTCGACGACTAGTAAAATTGATGTTCGTGAATCTCGCCAGTTTCGATCTAAAACGATGTATCTCGTTGTTTCGAGGCGGAATACAAGTTTCCGCGCAGTTCTGGGTGAACAATTTTACACCTTTCTCTCGTCTACTCTTCGACGACTAGTAAAATCAATGTTCGTGAATCTCGCTAGTTCCGATCTAAAACGATGTATCCCGTTGTTTGAGCCGGAATACAAGGTTTCGCGCAGTTCTGAGAGAAAAAGTTTACACCTTTCTCTCGTCTACTCTTCGACGACTAGTAAAATTGATGTTCGTGAATCTCGCTAGTTTCGATCTAAAACGATGTATCTCGTTGTTTCGAGCCGGAATACAAGTTTTCGCGCAGTTCTGAGAGAAAAAGTTTACACCTTTCTCTCGTCTACTCTTCGACGACTTGTAAAGTCGATGCTCGTGAATTTTGCTAGTTTCGATCTAAAACGATGTATCCCGTTGTATTGAGCTGGAATACAAGTTTTCGCGCAGTTCTGAGAGAAAAAGTTTACACCTTTCTGTCGTCTACTCTTCGACGGCCTGTAAAATGGATTTTCGTGAATTTTGCTAGTTTCGATCTAAAACGATGTATCCCGTTGTTTTCAGCAGGAGTACAAGTTTACGCGCAGTTCTGGGAGAAAAAGTATACACCTTTCTGTCGGCTACTCTTCGACGACTTGTAAAATCGATGCTCGTGAATTATGCTACTTTCGATCTAAAACGTTGTATCCTGTTGTTTTGAGCCGGAATACAAGTTTTCGCGCAGTTCTTAGAGAAAATGTTTACAGCTTTCTCTCATCTACACTTCGAAGACTTGTAAAATCGATGCTCGTGAATCTCGCTAGTTTCGATCTAAAACGATGTATCCCGTTGATTCGAGCCGGAATACAAGTTTTCGCGCAGTTCTGAGAGAAAAAGTTTACACCTTTCTTTCGTCTACTCTTCGACGGCTTGTAAAATCGATGCTCGTGAATTTTGCTAGTTTCGATCTAAAACGATGTATCCCGTTGTTTTGAGCCGGAGTACAAGTTTACGCGCAGTTCTGAGAGAAAATGTTTACACCTTTCTGTCGTCTACTCTTCGACGACTTGTAAAATCGATGCTCGTGAATTATGCTAGTTTCGATCTAAAACGTTGTATCCCGTTGTTTTGAGCCGGAATACAAGTTTTCGCGCAGTTCTTAGAGAAAATGATTACACCTTTCTCTCGTCTACACTTCGAAGACTTGTAAAATCGATGCTCGTGAATTTTGCTAGTTTCGATCTAAAACGATGTATCCCGTTGTTTTGAGCCGGAGTACAAGTTTACGCGCAGTTCTGGGAGAAAAAGTTTACACCTTTCTGTCGGCTACTCTTCGACGACTTGTAAAATCGATGCTCGTGAATTATGCTAGTTTCGATCTAAAACGTTGTATCCCGTTGTTTTGAGGCGGAATACAAGTTTGCGCGCAGTTCTGAGAGAAAATGTTTACACCTTTCTCTCGTCTACTCTTCGACGACTAGTAAAATTGATGTTCGTGAATCTCGCTAGTTTCGATCTAAAACGATGTATCTCGTTGTTTCGAGGCGGAATACACGTTTACGCGCAGTTCTGGGTGAACAATTTTACACCTTTCTCTCGTCTACTCTTCGACGACTAGTAAAATCTATGTTCGTGAATCTCGCTAGTTCCGATCTAAAACGATGTATCCCGTTGTTTGAGCCGGAATACAAGGTTTCGCGCAGTTCTGAGAGAAAAAGTTTACACCTTTCTCTCGTCTACTCTTCGACGACTAGTAAAATTGATGTTCGTGAATCTCGCTAGTTTCGATCTAAAACGATGTATCTCGTTGTTTCGAGCCGGAATACAAGTTTTCGCGCAGTTCTGAGAGAAAAAGTTTACACCTTTCTCTCGTCTACTCTTCGACGACTTGTAAAGTCGATGCTCGTGAATTTTGCTAGTTTCGATCAAAAACGATGTATCCCGTTGTATTGAGCTGGAATACAAGTTTTCGCGCAGTTCTGAGAGAAAAAGTTTACACCTTTCTGTCGTCTACTCTTCGACGGCTTGTAAAATCGATGCTCGTGAATTTTGCTAGTTTCGATCTAAAACGATGTATCCCGTTGTTTTCAGCCGGAGTACAAGTTTACGCGCAGTTCTGGGAGAAAAAGTATACACCTTTCTGTCGGCTACTCTTCGACGACTTGTAAAATCGATGCTCGTGAATTATGCTAGTTTCGATCTAAAACGTTGTATCCTGTTGTTTTGAGCCGGAATACAAGTTTTCGCGCAGTTCTTAGAGAAAATGTTTACAGCTTTCTCTCATCTACACTTCGAAGACTTGTAAAATCGATGCTCGTGAATCTCGCTAGTTTCGATCTAAAACGATGTATCCCGTTGATTCGAGCCGGAATACAAGTTTTCGCGCAGTTCTGAGAGAAAAAGTTTACACCTTTCTCTCGTCTACTCTTCGACGACCCTTAAAATCGATGCTCGTGACTTTTGCTAGTTTTGATCTAAAACGATGTATCCCGTTGTATTGAGCTGGAATACAAGTTTTCGCGCAGTTCTGAGAGAAAAAGTTTACACCTTTCTGTCGTCTACTCTTCGACTACTTGTAAAATCGATGCTCGTGAATTTTGCTAGTTTCGATCTAAAACGATGTATCCCGTTGTTTTGAGCCGGAATACAAGTTTTCGCGCAGTTCTGAGAGAAAATGTTTACACCTTTTTGTCGTCTACTCTTCGACGACTTGTAAAATCGATGCTCGTGAATTATGCTAGTTTCGATCTAAAACGTTGTATCCCGTTGTTTTGAGCCGGAATACAAGTTTTCGCGCAGTTCTTAGAGAAAATGTTTACACCTTTCTCTCATCTACACTTCGAAGACTTGTAAAATCGATGCTCGTGAATTATGCTAGTTTCGATCTAAAACGTTGTATCCCGTTGTTTTGAGCCGGAATACAAGTTTTCGCGCAGTTCTGAGAGAAAAATTTTACACCTTTCTCTCGTCTACTCTTCGACGACTAGTAAAATCAATGTTCGTGAATCTCGCTCGTTCCGATCTAAAACGATGTATCCCGTTGTTTTGAGAAGGAATACAAGGTTTCGCGCAGTTCTGAGAGAAAAAGTTTACACCTTTCTCTCGTCTACTCTTCGACGACTAGTAAAATCGATGTTTGTGAATCTCGCTAGTTTCGATCTAAAACGATGTAACCCGTCGTTTTGAGCCGGAATAAAGGTTTTCGCGCAGTTCTGAGAGAAAAAGTTTACACCTTTCTCTCGTCTACTCTCGACGACTTGTAAAATCGATGCTCGTGAGTTTTGCTACTTTCGATCTTAAACGATGTATCCCGTTGTTTTGAACCGGAATACAAGTTTTCGCACAGTTCTGAGAGAAAACGTTTACACCTTTCTCTCGGCTACTTTTCGACGACTTGTAAAATCGATGCTCGTGAATTATGCTAGTTTCGATCTAAAACGATGTATCCCGTTGTATTGAGCTGGAATACAAGTTTTCGCGCAGTTCTGAGAGAAAACGTTTACACCTTTCTGTCGTCTACTCTTCGACGACTTGTAAAATCGATGCTCGTGAATTTTGCTAGTTTCGATCTAAAACGATGTATCCCGTTGTTTTGAGCCGGAATACAAGTTTTCGCGCAGTTCTGAGAGAAAACGTTAACACCTTTCTCTCGTCTACTCTTCGACGACTTGTAAAATTGATGCTCGTGAATTTTGCTACTTTCGATCTAAAACAATGTATCCCGTTGTATTGAGCTGGAATACAAGTTTTCGCGCAGTTCTGAGAGAAAATGTTTACACCTTTCTCTCGTCTACACTTCGACGACTTGTAAAATCGATGCTCGTGAATTATGCTAGTTTCCATCTAGTACGATCTATCTCGTTGTTTTGAGCCGCAATACAAGTTTTCGCGCAGTTCTGAGAAAAAATGTTTACACCTTTCTGTCGTCTACTCTTCGACGACATGTAAAATCGATGCTTGTGAATTTTGCTAGTTTCGATCTAAAACGATGTATCCCGTTGTTTTGAGCCGGAGTACAAGTTTAAGCGCAGTTCTGGGAGAAAAAGTTTACACCTTTCTCTCGTCTACACTTCGACGACTTGTAAAATCAATGTTCTTGAATTATGCTAGTTTCGAACTAAAACGTTGTATCCCGTTGTTTTGAGGCGGAATACAAGTTTACGCGCAGTTCTGGGTGAACAATTTTACACCTTTCTCTCGTCTACTCTTCGACGACTAGTAAAATCAATGTTCGTGAATCTCGCTAGTTCCGATCTAAAACGTTGTATCCTGTTGTTTTGAGCCGGAATACAAGTTTTCGCGCAGTTCTTAGAGAAAATGTTTACAGCTTTCTCTCATCTACACTTCGAAGACTTGTAAAATCGATGCTCGTGAATCTCGCTAGTTTCGATCTAAAACGATGTATCCCGTTGATTCGAGCCGGAATACAAGTTTTCGCGCAGTTCTGAGAGAAAAAGTTTACACCTTTCTCTCGTCTACTCTTCGACGACCCTTAAAATCGATGCTCGTGACTTTTGCTAGTTTTGATCTAAAACGATGTATCCCGTTGTATTGAGCTGGAATACAAGTTTTCGCGCAGTTCTGAGAGAAAAAGTTTACACCTTTCTGTCGTCTACTCTTCGACTACTTGTAAAATCGATGCTCGTGAATTTTGCTAGTTTCGATCTAAAACGATGTATCCCGTTGTTTTGAGCCGGAATACAAGTTTTCGCGCAGTTCTGAGAGAAAATGTTTACACCTTTTTGTCGTCTACTCTTCGACGACTTGTAAAATCGATGCTCGTGAATTATGCTAGTTTCGATCTAAAACGTTGTATCCCGTTGTTTTGAGCCGGAATACAAGTTTTCGCGCAGTTCTTAGAGAAAATGTTTACACCTTTCTCTCATCTACACTTCGAAGACTTGTAAAATCGATGCTCGTGAATTATGCTAGTTTCGATCTAAAACGTTGTATCCCGTTGTTTTGAGCCGGAATACAAGTTTTCGCGCAGTTCTGAGAGAAAAATTTTACACCTTTCTCTCGTCTACTCTTCGACGACTAGTAAAATCAATGTTCGTGAATCTCGCTCGTTCCGATCTAAAACGATGTATCCCGTTGTTTTGAGAAGGAATACAAGGTTTCGCGCAGTTCTGAGAGAAAAAGTTTACACCTTTCTCTCGTCTACTCTTCGACGACTAGTAAAATCGATGTTTGTGAATCTCGCTAGTTTCGATCTAAAACGATGTAACCCGTCGTTTTGAGCCGGAATAAAGGTTTTCGCGCAGTTCTGAGAGAAAAAGTTTACACCTTTCTCTCGTCTACTCTCGACGACTTGTAAAATCGATGCTCGTGAGTTTTGCTACTTTCGATCTTAAACGATGTATCCCGTTGTTTTGAACCGGAATACAAGTTTTCGCACAGTTCTGAGAGAAAACGTTTACACCTTTCTCTCGGCTACTTTTCGACGACTTGTAAAATCGATGCTCGTGAATTATGCTAGTTTCGATCTAAAACGATGTATCCCGTTGTATTGAGCTGGAATACAAGTTTTCGCGCAGTTCTGAGAGAAAACGTTTACACCTTTCTGTCGTCTACTCTTCGACGACTTGTAAAATCGATGCTCGTGAATTTTGCTAGTTTCGATCTAAAACGATGTATCCCGTTGTTTTGAGCCGGAATACAAGTTTTCGCGCAGTTCTGAGAGAAAACGTTAACACCTTTCTCTCGTCTACTCTTCGACGACTTGTAAAATTGATGCTCGTGAATTTTGCTACTTTCGATCTAAAACAATGTATCCCGTTGTATTGAGCTGGAATACAAGTTTTCGCGCAGTTCTGAGAGAAAATGTTTACACCTTTCTCTCGTCTACACTTCGACGACTTGTAAAATCGATGCTCGTGAATTATGCTAGTTTCCATCTAGTACGATGTATCTCGTTGTTTTGAGCCGCAATACAAGTTTTCGCGCAGTTCTGAGAAAAAATGTTTACACCTTTCTGTCGTCTACTCTTCGACGACATGTAAAATCGATGCTTGTGAATTTTGCTAGTTTCGATCTAAAACGATGTATCCCGTTGTTTTGAGCCGGAGTACAAGTTTAAGCGCAGTTCTGGGAGAAAAAGTTTACACCTTTCTCTCGTCTACACTTCGACGACTTGTAAAATCAATGTTCTTGAATTATGCTAGTTTCGAACTAAAACGTTGTATCCCGTTGTTTTGAGGCGGAATACAAGTTTACGCGCAGTTCTGGGTGAACAATTTTACACCTTTCTCTCGTCTACTCTTCGACGACTAGTAAAATCAATGTTCGTGAATCTCGCTAGTTCCGATCTAAAACGATGTATCCCGTTGTTTTGAGCCGGAATACAAGGTTTCGCGCAGTTCTGAGAGAAAAAGTTTACACCTTTCTCTCGTCTACTCTTCGACGACTAGTAAAATTGATGTTCGTGAATCTCGCTAGTTTCGATCTAAAACGATGTATCTCGTTGTTTCGAGCCGGAATACAAGTTTTCGCGCAGTTCTGAGAGAAAAAGTTTACACCTTTCTCTCGTCTACTCTTCGACGACTTGTAAAGTCGATGCTCGTGAATTTTGCTAGTTTCGATCTAAAACGATGTATCCCGTTGTATTGAGCTGGAATACAAGTTTTCGCGCAGTTCTGAGAGAAAAAGTTTACACCTTTCTGTCGTCTACTCTTCGACGGCTTGTAAAATCGATGCTCGTGAATTTTGCTAGTTTCGATCTAAAACGATGTATCCCGTTGTTTTGAGCCGGAATACAAGTTTTCGCGCAGTTCTTAGAGAAAATGTTTACAGCTTTCTCTCATCTACACTTCGAAGACTTGTAAAATCGATGCTCGTGAATTATGCTAGTTTCGATCTAAAACGTTGTATCCCGTTGTTTTGAGCCGGAATACAAGTTTTCGCGCAGTTCTTAGAGAAAATGTTTACACCTTTCTCTCATCTACACTTCGAAGACTTGTAAAATCGATGCTCGTGAATTATGCTAGTTTCGATCTAAAACGTTGTATCCCGTTGTTTTGAGCCGGAATACAAGTTTTCGCGCAGTTCTGAGAGAAAAATTTTACACCTTTCTCTCGTCTACTCTTCGACGACTAGTAAAATCGATGTTTGTGAATCTCGCTAGTTTCGATCTAAAACGATGTAACCCGTTGTTTTGAGGCGGAATACAAGTTTTCGCGCAGTTCTGAGAGAAAATGTTTACACCTTTCTCTCGTCTACTCTTCGACGACTAGTAAAATTGATGTTCGTGAATCTCGCTAGTGTCGATCTAAAACGATGTATCTCGTTGTTTCGAGGCGGAATACACGTTTACGCGCAGTTCTGGGTGAACAATTTTACACCTTTCTCTCGTCTACTCTTCGACGACTAGTAAAATCTATGTTCGTGAATCTCGCTAGTTCCGATCTAAAACGATGTATCCCGTTGTTTGAGCCGGAATACAAGGTTTCGCGCAGTTCTGAGAGAAAAAGTTTACACCTTTCTCTCGTCTACTCTTCGACGACTAGTAAAATTGATGTTCGTGAATCTCGCTAGTTTCGATCTAAAACGATGTATCTCGTTGTTTCGAGCCGGAATACAAGTTTTCGCGCAGTTCTGAGAGAAAAAGTTTACACCTTTCTCTCGTCTACTCTTCGACGACTTGTAAAGTCGATGCTCGTGAATTTTGCTAGTTTCGATCAAAAACGATGTATCCCGTTGTATTGAGCTGGAATACAAGTTTTCGCGCAGTTCTGAGAGAAAAAGTTTACACCTTTCTGTCGTCTACTCTTCGACGGCTTGTAAAATCGATGCTCGTGAATTTTGCTAGTTTCGATCTAAAACGATGTATCCCGTTGTTTTCAGCCGGAGTACAAGTTTACGCGCAGTTCTGAGAGAAAAAGTATACACCTTTCTGTCGGCTACTCTTCGACGACTTGTAAAATCGATGCTCGTGAATTATGCTAGTTTCGATCTAAAACGTTGTATCCTGTTGTTTTGAGCCGGAATACAAGTTTTCGCGCAGTTCTTAGAGAAAATGTTTACAGCTTTCTCTCATCTACACTTCGAAGACATGTAAAATCGATGCTCGTGAATCTCGCTTGTTTCGATCTAAAACGATGTATCCCGTTGATTCGAGCCGGAATACAAGTTTTCGCGCAGTTCTGAGAGAAAAAGTTTACACCTTTCTCTCGTCTACTCTTCGACGACCCTTAAAATCGATGCTCGTGACTTTTGCTAGTTTTGATCTAAAACGATGTATCCCGTTGTATTGAGCTGGAATACAAGTTTTCGCGCAGTTCTGAGAGAAAAAGTTTACACCTTTCTGTCGTCTACTCTTCGACTACTTGTAAAATCGATGCTCGTGAATTTTGCTAGTTTCGATCTAAAACGATGTATCCCGTTGTTTTGAGCCGGAATACAAGTTTTCGCGCAGTTCTGAGAGAAAATGTTTACACCTTTTTGTCGTCTACTCTTCGACGACTTGTAAAATCTATGCTCGTGAATTATGCTAGTTTCGATCTAAAACGTTGTATCCCGTTGTTTTGAGCCGGAATACAAGTTTTCGCGCAGTTCTTAGAGAAAATGTTTACACCTTTCTCTCATCTACACTTCGAAGACTTGTAAAATCGATGCTCGTGAATTATGCTAGTTTCGATCTAAAACGTTGTATCCCGTTGTTTTGAGCCGGAATACAAGTTTTCGCGCAGTTCTGAGAGAAAAATTTTACACCTTTCTCTCGTCTACTCTTCGACGACTAGTAAAATCAATGTTCGTGAATCTCGCTCGTTCCGATCTAAAACGATGTATCCCGTTGTTTTGAGAAGGAATACAAGGTTTCGCGCAGTTCTGAGAGAAAAAGTTTACACCTTTCTCTCGTCTACTCTTCGACGACTAGTAAAATCGATGTTTGTGAATCTCGCTAGTTTCGATCTAAAACGATGTAACCCGTCGTTTTGAGCCGGAATAAAGGTTTTCGCGCAGTTCTGAGAGAAAAAGTTTACACCTTTCTCTCGTCTACTCTCGACGACTTGTAAAATCGATGCTCGTGAGTTTTGCTACTTTCGATCTTAAACGATGTATCCCGTTGTTTTGAACCGGAATACAAGTTTTCGCACAGTTCTGAGAGAAAACGTTTACACCTTTCTCTCGGCTACTTTTCGACGACTTGTAAAATCGATGCTCGTGAATTATGCTAGTTTCGATCTAAAACGATGTATCCCGTTGTATTGAGCTGGAATACAAGTTTTCGCGCAGTTCTGAGAGAAAACGTTTACACCTTTCTGTCGTCTACTCTTCGACGACTTGTAAAATCGATGCTCGTGAATTTTGCTAGTTTCGATTTAAAACGATGTATCCCGTTGTTTTGAGCCGGAATACAAGTTTTCGCGCAGTTCTGAGAGAAAACGTTAACACCTTTCTCTCGTCTACTCTTCGACGACTTGTAAAATTGATGCTCGTGAATTTTGCTACTTTCGATCTAAAACAATGTATCCCGTTGTATTGAGCTGGAATACAAGTTTTCGCGCAGTTCTGAGAGAAAATGTTTACACCTTTCTCTCGTCTACACTTCGACGACTTGTAAAATCGATGCTCGTGAATTATGCTAGTTTCCATCTAGTACGATGTATCTCGTTGTTTTGAGCCGCAATACAAGTTTTCGCGCAGTTCTTAGAAAAAATGTTTACACCTTTCTGTCGTCTACTCTTCGACGACATGTAAAATCGATGCTTGTGAATTTTGCTAGTTTCGATCTAAAACGATGTATCCCGTTGTTTTGAGCCGGAGTACAAGTTTAAGCGCAGTTCTGGGAGAAAAAGTTTACACCTTTCTCTCGTCTACACTTCGACGACTTGTAAAATCAATGTTCTTGAATTATGCTAGTTTCGAACTAAAACGTTGTATCCCGTTGTTTTGAGGCGGAATACAAGTTTACGCGCAGTTCTGGGTGAACAATTTTACACCTTTCTCTCGTCTACTCTTCGACGACTAGTAAAATCAATGTTCGTGAATCTCGCTAGTTCCGATCTAAAACGATGTATCCCGTTGTTTTGAGTCGGAATACAAGGTTTCGCGCAGTTCTGAGAGAAAAAGTTTACACCTTTCTCTCGTCTACTCTTCGACGACTAGTAAAATTGATGTTCGTGAATCTCGCTAGTTTCGATCTAAAACGATGTATCTCGTTGTTTCGAGCCGGAATACAAGTTTTCGCGCAGTTCTGAGAGAAAAAGTTTACACCTTTCTCTCGTCTACTCTTCGACGACTTGTAAAGTCGATGCTCGTGAATTTTGCTAGTTTCGATCTAAAACGATGTATCCCGTTGTATTGAGCTGGAATACAAGTTTTCGCGCAGTTCTGAGAGAAAAAGTTTACACCTTTCTGTCGTCTACTCTTCGACGGCTTGTAAAATCGATGCTCGTGAATTTTGCTAGTTTCGATCTAAAACGATGTATCCCGTTGTTTTGAGCCGGAATACAAGTTTTCGCGCAGTTCTTAGAGAAAATGTTTACAGCTTTCCCTCATCTACACTTCGAAGACTTGTAAAATCGATGCTCGTGAATTATGCTAGTTTCGATCTAAAACGTTGTATCCCGTTGTTTTGAGCCGGAATACAAGTTTTCGCGCAGTTCTTAGAGAAAATGTTTACACCTTTCTCTCATCTACACTTCGAAGACTTGTAAAATCGATGCTCGTGAATTATGCTAGTTTCGATCTAAAACGTTGTATCCCGTTGTTTTGAGCCGGAATACAAGTTTTCGCGCAGTTCTGAGAGAAAAATTTTACACCTTTCTCTCGTCTACTCTTCGACGACTAGTAAAATCGATGTTTGTGAATCTCGCTAGTTTCGATCTAAAACGATGTAACCCGTTGTTTTGAGGCGGAATACAAGTTTTCGCGCAGTTCTGAGAGAAAATGTTTACACCTTTCTCTCGTCTACTCTTCGACGACTAGTAAAATTGATGTTCGTGAATCTCGCTAGTTTCGATCTAAAACGATGTATCTCGTTGTTTCGAGGCGGAATACACGTTTACGCGCAGTTCTGGGTGAACAATTTTACACCTTTCTCTCGTCTACTCTTCGACGACTAGTAAAATCTATGTTCGTGAATCTCGCTAGTTCCGATCTAAAACGATGTATCCCGTTGTTTGAGCCGGAATACAAGGTTTCGCGCAGTTCTGAGAGAAAAAGTTTACACCTTTCTCTCGTCTACTCTTCGACGACTAGTAAAATTGATGTTCGTGAATCTCGCTAGTTTCGATCTAAAACGATGTATCTCGTTGTTTCGAGCCGGAATACAAGTTTTCGCGCAGTTCTGAGAGAAAAAGTTTACACCTTTCTCTCGTCTACTCTTCGACGACTTGTAAAGTCGATGCTCGTGAATTTTGCTAGTTTCGATCAAAAACGATGTATCCCGTTGTATTGAGCTGGAATACAAGTTTTCGCGCAGTTCTGAGAGAAAAAGTTTACACCTTTCTGTCGTCTACTCTTCGACGGCTTGTAAAATCGATGCTCGTGAATTTTGCTAGTTTCGATCTAAAACGATGTATCCCGTTGTTTTCAGCCGGAGTACAAGTTTACGCACAGTTCTGGGAGAAAAAGTATACACCTTTCTGTCGGCTACTCTTCGACGACTTGTAAAATCGATGCTCGTGAATTATGCTAGTTTCGATCTAAAACGTTGTATCCTGTTGTTTTGAGCCGGAATACAAGTTTTCGCGCAGTTCTTAGAGAAAATGTTTACAGCTTTCTCTCATCTACACTTCGAAGACTTGTAAAATCGATGCTCGTGAACCTCGCTAGTTTCGATCTAAAACGATGTATCCCGTTGATTCGAGCCGGAATACAAGTTTTCGCGCAGTTCTGAGAGAAAAAGTTTACACCTTTCTCTCGTCTACTCTTCGACGACCCTTAAAATCGATGCTCGTGACTTTTGCTAGTTTTGATCTAAAACGATGTATCCCGTTGTATTGAGCTGGAATACAAGTTTTCGCGCAGTTCTGAGAGAAAAAAGTTTACACCTTTCTGTCGTCTACTCTTCGACTACTTGTAAAATCGATGCTCGTGAATTTTGCTAGTTTCGATCTAAAACGATGTATCCCGTTGTTTTGAGCCGGAATACAAGTTTTCGCGCAGTTCTGAGAGAAAATGTTTACACCTTTTTGTCGTCTACTCTTCGACGACTTGTAAAATCGATGCTCGTGAATTATGCTAGTTTCGATCTAAAACGTTGTATCCCGTTGTTTTGAGCCGGAATACAAGTTTTCGCGCAGTTCTTAGAGAAAATGTTTACACCTTTCTCTCATCTACACTTCGAAGACTTGTAAAATCGATGCTCGTGAATTATGCTAGTTTCGATCTAAAACGTTGTATCCCGTTGTTTTGAGCCGGAATACAAGTTTTCGCGCAGTTCTGAGAGAAAAATTTTACACCTTTCTCTCGTCTACTCTTCGACGACTAGTAAAATCGATGTTTGTGAATCTCGCTAGTTTCGATCTAAAACGATGTAACCCGTTGTTTTGAGGCGGAATACAAGTTTTCGCGCAGTTCTGAGAGAAAATGTTTACACCTTTCTCTCGTCTACTCTTCGACGACTAGTAAAATTGATGTTCGTGAATCTCGCTAGTTTCGATCTAAAACGATGTATCTCGTTGTTTCGAGGCGGAATACACGTTTACGCGCAGTTCTGGGTGAACAATTTTACACCTTTCTCTCGTCTACTCTTCGACGACTAGTAAAATCTATGTTCGTGAATCTCGCTAGTTCCGATCTAAAACGATGTATCCCGTTGTTTGAGCCGGAATACAAGGTTTCGCGCAGTTCTGAGAGAAAAAGTTTACACCTTTCTCTCGTCTACTCTTCGACGACTAGTAAAATTGATGTTCGTGAATCTCGCTAGTTTCGATCTAAAACGATGTATCTCGTTGTTTCGAGCCGGAATACAAGTTTTCGCGCAGTTCTGAGAGAAAAAGTTTACACCTTTCTCTCGTCTACTCTTCGACGACTTGTAAAGTCGATGCTCGTGAATTTTGCTAGTTTCGATCAAAAACGATGTATCCCGTTGTATTGAGCTGGAATACAAGTTTTCGCGCAGTTCTGAGAGAAAAAGTTTACACCTTTCTGTCGTCTACTCTTCGACGGCTTGTAAAATCGATGCTCGTGAATTTTGCTAGTTTCGATCTAAAACGATGTATCCCGTTGTTTTCAGCCGGAGTACAAGTTTACGCGCAGTTCTGGGAGAAAAAGTATACACCTTTCTGTCGGCTACTCTTCGACGACTTGTAAAATCGATGCTCGTGAATTATGCTAGTTTCGATCTAAAACGTTGTATCCTGTTGTTTTGAGCCGGAATACAAGTTTTCGCGCAGTTCTTAGAGAAAATGTTTACAGCTTTCTCTCATCTACACTTCGAAGACTTGTAAAATCGATGCTCGTGAATCTCGCTAGTTTCGATCTAAAACGATGTATCCCGTTGATTCGAGCCGGAATACAAGTTTTCGCGCAGTTCTGAGAGAAAAAGTTTACACCTTTCTCTCGTCTACTCTTCGACGACCCTTAAAATCGATGCTCGTGACTTTTGCTAGTTTTGATCTAAAACGATGTATCCCGTTGTATTGAGCTGGAATACAAGTTTTCGCGCAGTTCTGAGAGAAAAAAGTTTACACCTTTCTGTCGTCTACTCTTCGACTACTTGTAAAATCGATGCTCGTGAATTTTGCTAGTTTCGATCTAAAACGATGTATCCCGTTGTTTTGAGCCGGAATACAAGTTTTCGCGCAGTTCTGAGAGAAAATGTTTACACCTTTTTGTCGTCTACTCTTCGACGACTTGTAAAATCGATGCTCGTGAATTATGCTAGTTTCGATCTAAAACGTTGTATCCCGTTGTTTTGAGCCGGAATACAAGTTTTCGCGCAGTTCTTAGAGAAAATGTTTACACCTTTCTCTCATCTACACTTCGAAGACTTGTAAAATCGATGCTCGTGAATTATGCTAGTTTCGATCTAAAACGTTGTATCCCGTTGTTTTGAGCCGGAATACAAGTTTTCGCGCAGTTCTGAGAGAAAAATTTTACACCTTTCTCTCGTCTACTCTTCGACGACTAGTAAAATCAATGTTCGTGAATCTCGCTCGTTCCGATCTAAAACGATGTATCCCGTTGTTTTGAGAAGGAATACAAGGTTTCGCGCAGTTCTGAGAGAAAAAGTTTACACCTTTCTCTCGTCTACTCTTCGACGACTAGTAAAATCGATGTTTGTGAATCTCGCTAGTTTCGATCTAAAACGATGTAACCCGTCGTTTTGAGCCGGAATAAAGGTTTTCGCGCAGTTCTGAGAGAAAAAGTTTACACCTTTCTCTCGTCTACTCTCGACGACTTGTAAAATCGATGCTCGTGAGTTTTGCTACTTTCGATCTTAAACGATGTATCCCGTTGTTTTGAACCGGAATACAAGTTTTCGCACAGTTCTGAGAGAAAACGTTTACACCTTTCTCTCGGCTACTTTTCGACGACTTGTAAAATCGATGCTCGTGAATTATGCTAGTTTCGATCTAAAACGATGTATCCCGTTGTATTGAGCTGGAATACAAGTTTTCGCGCAGTTCTGAGAGAAAACGTTTACACCTTTCTGTCGTCTACTCTTCGACGACTTGTAAAATCGATGCTCGTGAATTTTGCTAGTTTCGATCTAAAACGATGTATCCCGTTGTTTTGAGCCGGAATACAAGTTTTCGCGCAGTTCTGAGAGAAAACGTTAACACCTTTCTCTCGTCTACTCTTCGACGACTTGTAAAATTGATGCTCGTGAATTTTGCTACTTTCGATCTAAAACAATGTATCCCGTTGTATTGAGCTGGAATACAAGTTTTCGCGCAGTTCTGAGAGAAAATGTTTACACCTTTCTCTCGTCTACACTTCGACGACTTGTAAAATCGATGCTCGTGAATTATGCTAGTTTCCATCTAGTACGATGTATCTCGTTGTTTTGAGCCGCAATACAAGTTTTCGCGCAGTTCTGAGAAAAAATGTTTACACCTTTCTGTCGTCTACTCTTCGACGACATGTAAAATCGATGCTTGTGAATTTTGCTAGTTTCGATCTAAAACGATGTATCCCGTTGTTTTGAGCCGGAGTACAAGTTTAAGCGCAGTTCTGGGAGAAAAAGTTTACACCTTTCTCTCGTCTACACTTCGACGACTTGTAAAATCAATGTTCTTGAATTATGCTAGTTTCGAACTAAAACGTTGTATCCCGTTGTTTTGAGGCGGAATACAAGTTTACGCGCAGTTCTGGGTGAACAATTTTACACCTTTCTCTCGTCTACTCTTCGACGACTAGTAAAATCAATGTTCGTGAATCTCGCTAGTTCCGATCTAAAACGATGTATCCCGTTGTTTTGAGCCGGAATACAAGGTTTCGCGCAGTTCTGAGAGAAAAAGTTTACACCTTTCTCTCGTCTACTCTTCGACGACTAGTAAAATTGATGTTCGTGAATCTCGCTAGTTTCGATCTAAAACGATGTATCTCGTTGTTTCGAGCCGGAATACAAGTTTTCGCGCAGTTCTGAGAGAAAAAGTTTACACCTTTCTCTCGTCTACTCTTCGACGACTTGTAAAGTCGATGCTCGTGAATTTTGCTAGTTTCGATCTAAAACGATGTATCCCGTTGTATTGAGCTGGAATACAAGTTTTTGCGCAGTTCTGAGAGAAAAAGTTTACACCTTTCTGTCGTCTACTCTTCGACGGCTTGTAAAATCGATGCTCGTGAATTTTGCTAGTTTCGATCTAAAACGATGTATCCCGTTGTTTTGAGCCGGAATACAAGTTTTCGCGCAGTTCTTAGAGAAAATGTTTACAGCTTTCTCTCATCTACACTTCGAAGACTTGTAAAATCGATGCTCGTGAATCTCGCTAGTTTCGATCTAAAACGATGTATCCCGTTGATTCGAGCCGGAATACAAGTTTTCGCGCAGTTCTGAGAGAAAAAGTTTACACCTTTCTCTCGTCTACTCTTCGACGACCCTTAAAATCGATGCTCGTGACTTTTGCTAGTTTTGATCTAAAACGATGTATCCCGTTGTATTGAGCTGGAATACAAGTTTTCGCGCAGTTCTGAGAGAAAAAGTTTACACCTTTCTGTCGTCTACTCTTCGACGACTTGTAAAATCGATGCTCGTGAATTTTGCTAGTTTCGATCTAAAACGATGTATCCCGTTGTTTTGAGCCGGAATACAAGTTTTCGCGCAATTCTTAGAGAAAATGTTTACACCTTTCTCTCATCTACACTTCGAAGACTTGTAAAATCAATGTTCTTGAATTATGCTAGTTTCGAACTAAAACGTATCCCGTTGTTTTGAGGTGGAATACAAGTTTACGCGCAGTTCTGGGTGAAAAATTTTACACCTTTCTCTCGTCTACTCTTCGACGACTAGTAAAATCAATGTTCGTGAATCTCGCTCGTTCCGATCTAAAACGATGTAACCCGTCGTTTTGAGCCGGAATAAAGGTTTTCGCGCTGTTCTGAGAGAAAAAGTTTACACCTTTCTCTCGTATACTCCCGACGACTTGTAAAATCGATGCTCGTGACTTTTGCTAGTTTCGATCTTAAACGATGTATCCCGTTGTTTTGAACCGGAATACAAGTTTTCGCACAGTTCTGAGAGGAAAAATTTACACCTATCTCTCATCTACTCTTCGACAATTTGTAAAATCGATGCTCGTGAATCTTGCTAGTTTCGATCTAAGACGATGTATCCCCTTGTTTTGAGCCGGAATACAAGTTTTCGCGCAGTTCTGAGAGAAAACGTTTACACCTTTCTCTCGGCTACTCTTCGACGACTTGTAAAATCGATGCTCATGAATTATGCTAGTTTCGATCTAAAACGATGTATCCCGTTGTATTGAGCTGGAATACAAGTTTTCGCGCAGTTCTGAGAGAAAAAGTTTACACCTTTCTGTCGTCTACTCTTCGACGACTTGTAAAATCGATGCTCGTGAATTTTGCTAGTTTCGATCTAAAACGATGTATCCCGTTGTTTTGAGCCGGAATACAAGTTTTCGCGCAGTTCTGAGAGAAAACGTTTACACCTTTCTCTCGTCTACTCCTCGACGACATGTAAAATCGATGCTTGTGAATTTTGCTAGTTTCGATCTAAAACGATGTATCCCGTTGTTTTGAGCCGGAGTACAAGTTTAAGCGCAGTTCTGGGAGAAAAAGTTTACACCTTTCTCTCGTCTACACTTCGACGACTTGTAAAATCAATGTTCTTGAATTATGCTAGTTTCGAACTAAAACGTTGTATCCCGTTGTTTTGAGGCGGAATACAAGTTTACGCGCAGTTCTGGGTGAACAATTTTACACCTTTCTCTCGTTTACTCTTCGACGACTAGTAAAATCAATGTTCGTGAATCTCGCTAGTTCCGATCTAAAACGATGTATCCCGTTGTTTTGAGCCGGAATACAAGGTTTCGCGCAGTTCTGAGAGAAAAAGTTTACACCTTTCTCTCGTCTACTCTTCGATGACTAGTAAAATTGATGTTCGTGAATCTCGCTAGTTTCGATCTAAAACGATGTATCTCGTTGTTTCGAGCCGGAATACAAGTTTTCGCGCAGTTCTGAGAGAAAAAGTTTACACCTTTCTCTCGTCTACTCTTCGACGACTTGTAAATTCGATGCTCGTGAATTTTGCTAGTTTTGATCTAAAACGATGTATCCCGTTGTATTGAGCTGGAATACAAGTTTTCGCGCAGTTCTGAGAGAAAAAGTTTACACCTTTCTGTCGTCTACTCTTCGACGGCTTGTAAAATCGATGCTCGTGAATTTTGCTAGTTTCGATCTAAAACGATGTATCCCGTTGTTTTGAGCCGGAATACAAGTTTTCGCGCAGTTCTTAGAGAAAAAGTTTACACCTTTCTCTCCTCTACTCTTCGACGACTTGTAAAATCGATGCTCGTGAATCTTGCTAGTTTCGATCTAAAACCATGTATCCCGTTGTTTTGAGCCGGAATACAAGGTTTCGCGCAGTTCTGAGAGAAAAAGTTTACACCTTTCTCTCGTCTACTCTTCGACGACTAGTAAAATTGATGTTCGTGAATCTCGCTAGTTTCGATTTAAAACGATGTATCTCGTTGTTTCGAGCCGGAATACAAGTTTTCGCGCAGTTCTGAGAGAAAAAGTTTACACCTTTCTCTCGTCTACTCTTCGACGACTTGTAAAGTCGATGCTCGTGAATTTTGCTAGTTTCGATCTAAAACGATGTATCCCGTTGTATTGAGCTGGAATACAAGTTTTCGCGCAGTTCTGAGAGAAAAAGTTTACACCTTTCTGTCGTCTACTCTTCGACGGCTTGTAAAATCGATGCTCGTGAATTTTGCTAGTTTCGATCTAAAACGATGTATCCCGTTGTTTTGAGCCGGAATACAAGTTTTCGCGCCGTTCTGAGAGAAAAAGTTTACACCTTTCTCTCGTCTACTCTTCGACGACCCTTAAAATCGATGCTCGTGACTTTTGCTAGTTTTGATCTAAAACGATGTATCCCGTTGTATTGAGCTGGAATACAAGTTTTCGCGCAGTTCTGAGAGAAAAAGTTTACACCTTTCTGTCGTCTACTCTTCGACGACTTGTAAAATCGATGCTCGTGAATTTTGCTAGTTTCGATCTAAAACGATGTATCCCGTTGTTTTGAGCCGGAATACAAGTTTTCGCGCAGTTCTGAGAGAAAATGTTTACACCTTTCTGTCGTCTACTCTTCGACGACTTGTAAAATCGATGCTCGTGAATTATGCTAGTTTCGATCTAAAACAATGTATCCCGTTGTATTGAGCTGGAATACAAGTTTTCGCGCAGTTCTGAGAGAAAATGTTTACACCTTTCTCTCGTCTACACTTCGACGACTTGTAAAATCGATGCTCGTGAATTATGCTAGTTTCGATCTAGTACGATGTATCTCGTTGTTTTGAGCCGCAATACAAGTTTTCGCGCAGTTCTGAGAAAAAATGTTTACACCTTTCTGTCGTCTACTCTTCGACGACATGTAAAATCGATGCTTGTGAATTTTGCTAGTTTCGATCTAAAACGATGTATCCCGTTGTTTTGAGCCGGAGTACAAGTTTAAGCGCAGTTCTGGGAGAAAAAGTTTACACCTTTCTCTCGTCTACACTTCGACGACTTGTAAAATCAATGTTCTTGAATTATGCTAGTTTCGAACTAAAACGTTGTATCCCTTTGTTTTGAGGCGGAATACAAGTTTACGCGCAGTTCTGGGTGAACAATTTTACACCTTTCTCTCGTCTACTCTTCGACGACTAGTAAAATCAATGTTCGTGAATCTCGCTAGTTCCGATCTAAAACGATGTATCCCGTTGTTTTGAGCCGGAATACAAGGTTTCGCGCAGTTCTGAGAGAAAAAGTTTACACCTTTCTCTCGTCTACTCTTCGACGACTAGTAAAATTGATGTTCGTGAATCTCGCTAGTTTCGATTTAAAACGATGTATCTCGTTGTTTCGAGCCGGAATACAAGTTTTCGCGCAGTTCTGAGAGAAAAAGTTTACACCTTTCTCTCGTCTACTCTTCGACGACTTGTAAAGTCGATGCTCGTGAATTTTGCTAGTTTCGATCTAAAACGATGTATCCCGTTGTATTGAGCTGGAATACAAGTTTTCGCGCAGTTCTGAGAGAAAAAGTTTACACCTTTCTGTCGTCTACTCTTCGACGGCTTGTAAAATCGATGCTCGTGAATTTTGCTAGTTTCGATCTAAAACGATGTATCCCGTTGTTTTGAGCCGGAGTACAAGTTTACGCGCAGTTCTGGGAGAAAAAGTATACACCTTTCTGTCGTCTACTCTTCGACGGCTTGTAAAATCGATGCTCGTGAATTTTGCTAGTTTCGATCTAAAACGATGTATCCCGTTGTTTTCAGCCGGAGTACAAGTTTACGCGCAGTTCTGGGAGAAAAAGTATACACCTTTCTGTCGGCTACTCTTCGACGACTTGTAAAATCGATGCTCGTGAATTATGCTAGTTTCGATCTAAAACGTTGTATCCTGTTGTTTTGAGCCGGAATACAAGTTTTCGCGCAGTTCTTAGAGAAAATGTTTACACCTTTCTCTCATCTACACTTCGAAGACTTGTAAAATCGATGCTCGTGAATCTCGCTAGTTTCGATTTAAAACGATGTATCCCGTTGATTCGAGCCGGAATACAAGTTTTCGCGCCGTTCTGAGAGAAAAAGTTTACACCTTTCTCTCGTCTACTCTTCGACGACCCTCAAAAACGATGCTCGTGACTTTTGCTAGTTTTGATCTAAAACGATGTATCCCGTTGTATTGAGCTGGAATACAAGTTTTCGCGCAGTTCTGAGAGAAAAAGTTTACACCTTTCTGTCGTCTACTCTTCGACGACTTGTAAAATCGATGCTCGTGAATTTTGCTAGTTTCGATCTAAGACGATGTATCCCGTTGTTTTGAGCCGGAATACAAGTTTTCGCGCAGTTCTGAGAGAAAATGTTTACACCTTTCTGTCGTCTGCTCTTCGACGACTTGTAAAATCGATGCTCGTGAATTATGCTAGTTTCGATCTAAAACGTTGTATCCCGTTGTTTTGAGCCGGAATACAAGTTTTCGCGCAGTTCTGAGAGAAAAAGTTTACACCTTTCTGTCGTCTACTCTTCGACGGCCTGTAAAATGGATGCTCGTGAATTTTGCTAGTTTCGATCTAAAACGATGTATCCCGTTGTTTTCAGCAGGAGTACAAGTTTACGCGCAGTTCTGGGAGAAAAAGTATACACCTTTCTGTCGGCTACTCTTCGACGACTTGTAAAATCGATGCTCGTGAATTATGCTACTTTCGATCTAAAACGTTGTATCCTGTTGTTTTGAGCCGGAATACAAGTTTTCGCGCAGTTCTTAGTGAAAATGTTTACAGCTTTCTCTCATCTACACTTCGAAGACTTGTAAAATCGATGCTCGTGAATCTCGCTAGTTTCGATCTAAAACGATGTATCCCGTTGATTCGAGCCGGAATACAAGTTTTCGCGCAGTTCTGAGAGAAAAAGTTTACACCTTTTTTGTCGTCTACTCTTCGACGACTTGTAAAATCGATGCTCGTGAATTATGCTAGTTTCGATCTAAAACGTTGTATCCCGTTGTTTTGAGCCGGAATACAAGTTTTCGCGCAGTTCTTAGAGAAAATGTTCACACCTTTCTCTCATCTACACTTCGAAGACTTGTAAAATCGATGCTCGTGAATTATGCTAGTTTCGATCTAAAACGTTGTATCCCGTTGTTTTGAGCCGGAATACAAGTTTTCGCGCAGTTCTGAGAGAAAAATTTTACACCTTTCTCTCGTCTACTCTTCGACGACTAGTAAAATCAATGTTCGTGAATCTCGCTCGTTCCGATCTAAAACGATGTATCCCGTTGTTTTGAGAAGGAATACAAGGTTTCGCGCAGTTCTGAGAGAAAAAGTTTACACCTTTATCTCGTCTACTCTTCGACGACTAGTAAAATCGATGTTTGTGAATCTCGCTAGTTTCGATCTAAAACGATGTAACCCGTCGTTTTGAGCCGGAATAAAGGTTTTCGCGCAGTTCTGAGAGAAAAAGTTTACACCTTTCTCTCGTCTACTCTCGACGACTTGTAAAATCGATGCTCGTGAGTTTTGCTACTTTCGATCTTAAACGATGTATCCCGTTGTTTTGAACCGGAATACAAGTTTTCGCACAGTTCTGAGAGAAAACGTTTACACCTTTCTCTCGGCTACTTTTCGACGACTTGTAAAATCGATGCTCGTGAATTATGCTAGTTTCGATCTAAAACGATGTATCCCGTTGTATTGAGCTGGAATACAAGTTTTCGCGCAGTTCTGAGAGAAAACGTTTACACCTTTCTGTCGTCTACTCTTCGACGACTTGTAAAATCGATGCTCGTGAATTTTGCTAGTTTCGATCTAAAACGATGTATCCCGTTGTTTTGAGCCGGAATACAAGTTTTCGCGCAGTTCTGAGAGAGAACGTTAACACCTTTCTCTCGTCTACTCTTCGACGACTTGTAAAATTGATGCTCGTGAATTTTGCTACTTTCGATCTAAAACAATGTATCCCGTTGTATTGAGCTGGAATACAAGTTTTCGCGCAGTTCTGAGAGAAAATGTTTACACCTTTCTCTCGTCTACACTTCGACGACTTGTAAAATCGATGCTCGTGAATTATGCTAGTTTCCATCTAGTACGATGTATCTCGTTGTTTTGAGCCGCAATACAAGTTTTCGCGCAGTTCTGAGAAAAAATGTTTACACCTTTCTGTCGTCTACTCTTCGACGACATGTAAAATCGATGCTTGTGAATTTTGCTAGTTTCGATCTAAAACGATGTATCGCGTTGTTTTGAGCCGGAGTACAAGTTTAAGCGCAGTTCTGGGAGAAAAAGTTTACACCTTTCTCTCGTCTACACTTCGACGACTTGTAAAATCAATGTTCTTGAATTATGCTAGTTTCGAACTAAAACGTTGTATCCCGTTGTTTTGAGGCGGAATACAAGTTTACGCGCAGTTCTGGGTGAACAATTTTACACCTTTCTCTCGTCTACTCTTCGACGACTAGTAAAATCAATGTTCGTGAATCTCGCTAGTTCCGATCTAAAACGATGTATCCCGTTGTTTTGAGCCGGAATACAAGGTTTCGCGCAGTTCTGAGAGAAAAAGTTTACACCTTTCTCTCGTCTACTCTTCGACGACTAGTAAAATTGATATTCGTGAATCTCGCTAGTTTCGATCTAAAACGATGTATCTCGTTGTTTCGAGCCGGAATACAAGTTTTCGCGCAGTTCTGAGAGAAAAAGTTTACACCTTTCTCTCGTCTACTCTTCGACGACTTGTAAAGTCGATGCTCGTGAATTTTGCTAGTTTCGATCTAAAACGATGTATCCCGTTGTATTGAGCTGGAATACAAGTTTTCGCGCAGTTCTGAGAGAAAAAGTTTACACCTTTCTGTCGTCTACTCTTCGACGGCTTGTAAAATCGATGCTCGTGAATTTTGCTAGTTTCGATCTAAAACGATGTATCCCGTTGTTTTGAGCCGGAATACAAGTTTTCGCGCAGTTCTTAGAGAAAATGTTTACAGCTTTCTCTCATCTACACTTCGAAGACTTGTAAAATCGATGCTCGTGAATTATGCTAGTTTCGATCTAAAACGTTGTATCCCGTTGTTTTGAGCCGGAATACAAGTTTTCGCGCAGTTCTTAGAGAAAAAGTTTACACCTTTCTCTCATCTACACTTCGAAGACTTGTAAAATCGATGCTCGTGAATTATGCTAGTTTCGATCTAAAACGTTGTATCCCGTTGTTTTGAGCCGGAATACAAGTTTTCGCGCAGTTCTGAGAGAAAAATTTTACACCTTTCTCTCGTCTACTCTTCGACGACTAGTAAAATCGATGTTTGTGAATCTCGCTAGTTTCGATCTAAAACGATGTAACCCGTTGTTTTGAGGCGGAATACAAGTTTTCGCGCAGTTCTGAGAGAAAATGTTTACACCTTTCTCTCGTCTACTCTTCGACGACTAGTAAATTTGATGTTCGTGAATCTCGCTAGTTTCGATCTAAAACGATGTATCTCGTTGTTTCGAGGCGGAATACACGTTTACGCGCAGTTCTGGGTGAACAATTTTACACCTTTCTCTCGTCTACTCTTCGACGACTAGTAAAATCTATGTTCGTGAATCTCGCTAGTTCCGATCTAAAACGATGTATCCCGTTGTTTGAGCCGGAATACAAGGTTTCGCGCAGTTCTGAGAGAAAAAGTTTACACCTTTCTCTCGTCTACTCTTCGACGACTAGTAAAATTGATGTTCGTGAATTTTGCTAGTTTCAATCAAAAACGATGTATCTCGTTGTTTCGAGCCGGAATACAAGTTTTCGCGCAGTTCTGAGAGAAAAAGTTTACACCTTTCTCTCGTCTACTCTTCGACGACTTGTAAAGTCGATGCTCGTGAATTTTGCTAGTTTCGATCAAAAACGATGTATCCCGTTGTATTGAGCTGGAATACAAGTTTTCGCGCAGTTCTGAGAGAAAAAGTTTACACCTTTCTGTCGTCTACTCTTCGACGGCTTGTAAAATCGATGCTCGTGAATTTTTCTAGTTTCGATCTAAAACGATGTATCCCGTTGTTTTCAGCCGGAGTACAAGTTTACGCGCAGTTCTGGGAGAAAAAGTATACACCTTTCTGTCGGCTACTCTTCGACGACTTGTAAAATCGATGCTCGTGAATTATGCTAGTTTCGATCTAAAACGTTGTATCCTGTTGTTTTGAGCCGGAATACAAGTTTTCGCGCAGTTCTTAGAGAAAATGTTTACAGCTTTCTCTCATCTACACTTCGAAGACTTGTAAAATCGATGCTCGTGAATCTCGCTAGTTTCGATCTAAAACGATGTATCCCGTTGATTCGAGCCGGAATACAAGTTTTCGCGCAGTTCTGAGAGAAAAAGTTTACACCTTTCTCTCGTCTACTCTTCGACGACCCTTAAAATCGATGCTCGTGACTTTTGCTAGTTTTGATCTAAAACGATGTATCCCGTTGTATTGAGCTGGAATACAAGTTTTCGCGCAGTTCTGAGAGAAAAAGTTTACACCTTTCTGTCGTCTACTCTTCGACTACTTGTAAAATCGATGCTCGTGAATTTTGCTAGTTTCGATCTAAAACGATGTATCCCGTTGTTTTGAGCCGGAATACAAGTTTTCGCGCAGTTCTGAGAGAAAATGTTTACACCTTTTTGTCGTCTACTCTTCGACGACTTGTAAAATCGATGCTCGTGAATTATGCTAGTTTCGATCTAAAACGTTGTATCCCGTTGTTTTGAGCCGGAATACAAGTTTTCGCGCAGTTCTTAGAGAAAATGTTTACACCTTTCTCTCATCTACACTTCGAAGACTTGTAAAATCGATGCTCGTGAATTATGCTAGTTTCGATCTAAAACGTTGTATCCCGTTGTTTTGAGCCGGAATACAAGTTTTCGCGCAGTTCTGAGAGAAAAATTTTACACCTTTCTCTCGTCTACTCCTCGACGACTAGTAAAATCAATGTTCGTGAATCTCGCTCGTTCCGATCTAAAACGATGTATCCCGTTGTTTTGAGAAGGAATACAAGGTTTCGCGCAGTTCTGAGAGAAAAAGTTTACACCTTTCTCTTGTCTACTCTTCGACGACTAGTAAAATCGATGTTTGTGAATCTCGCTAGTTTCGATCTAAAACGATGTAACCCGTCGTTTTGAGCCGGAATAAAGGTTTTCGCGCAGTTCTGAGAGAAAAAGTTTACACCTTTCTCTCGTCTACTCTCGACGACTTGTAAAATCGATGCTCGTGAGTTTTGCTACTTTCGATCTTAAACGATGTATCCCGTTGTTTTGAACCGGAATACAAGTTTTCGCACAGTTCTGAGAGAAAACGTTAACACCTTTCTCTCGGCTACTTTTCGACGACTTGTAAAATCGATGCTCGTGAATTATGCTAGTTTCGATCTAAAACGATGTATCCCGTTGTATTGAGCTGGAATACAAGTTTTCGCGCAGTTCTGAGAGAAAACGTTTACACCTTTCTGTCGTCTACTCTTCGACGACTTGTAAAATCGATGCTCGTGAATTTTGCTAGTTTCGATCTAAAACGATGTATCCCGTTGTTTTGAGCCGGAATACAAGTTTTCGCGCAGTTCTGAGAGAAAACGTCAACACCTTTCTCTCGTCTACTCTTCGACGACTTGTAAAATTGATGCTCGTGAATTTTGCTACTTTCGATCTAAAACAATGTATCCCGTTGTATTGAGCTGGAATACAAGTTTTCGCGCAGTTCTGAGAGAAAATGTTTACACCTTTCTCTCGTCTACACTTCGACGACTTGTAAAATCGATGCTCGTGAATTATGCTAGTTTCCATCTAGTACGATGTATCTCGTTGTTTTGAGCCGCAATACAAGTTTTCGCGCAGTTCTGAGAAAAAATGTTTACACCTTTCTGTCGTCTACTCTTCGACGACATGTAAAATCGATGCTTGTGAATTTTGCTAGTTTCGATCTAAAACGATGTATCCCGTTGTTTTGAGCCGGAGTACAAGTTTAAGCGCAGTTCTGGGAGAAAAAGTTTACACCTTTCTCTCGTCTACACTTCGACGACTTGTAAAATCAATGTTCTTGAATTATGCTAGTTTCGAACTAAAACGTTGTATCCCGTTGTTTTGAGGCGGAATACAAGTTTACGCGCAGTTCTGGGTGAACAATTTTACACCTTTCTCTCGTCTACTCTTCGACGACTAGTAAAATCAATGTTCGTGAATCTCGCTAGTTCCGATCTAAAACGATGTATCCCGTTGTTTTGAGCCGGAATACAAGGTTTCGCGCAGTTCTGAGAGAAAAAGTTTACACCTTTCTCTCGTCTACTCTTCGACGACTAGTAAAATTGATGTTCGTGAATCTCGCTAGTTTCGATCTAAAACGATGTATCTCGTTGTTTCGAGCCGGAATACAAGTTTTCGCGCAGTTCTGAGAGAAAAAGTTTACACCTTTCTCTCGTCTACTCTTCGACGACTTGTAAAATCGATGCTCGTGAATTTTGCTAGTTTCGATCTAAAACGATGTATCCCGTTGTATTGAGCTGGAATACAAGTTTTCGCGCAGTTCTGAGAGAAAAAGTTTACACCTTTCTGTCGTCTACTCTTCGACGGCTTGTAAAATCGATGCTCGTGAATTTTGCTAGTTTCGATCTAAAACGATGTATCCCGTTGTTTTGAGCCGGAATACAAGTTTTCGCGCAGTTCTTAGAGAAAATGTTTACAGCTTTCCCTCATCTACACTTCGAAGACTTGTAAAATCGATTGCTCGTGAATTATGCTAGTTTCGATCTAAAACGTTGTATCCCGTTGTTTTGAGCCGGAATACAAGTTTTCGCGCAGTTCTTAGAGAAAATGTTTACACCTTTCTCTCATCTACACTTCGAAGACTTGTAAAATCGATGCTCGTGAATTATGCTAGTTTCGATCTAAAACGTTGTATCCCGTTGTTTTGAGCCGGAATACAAGTTTTCGCGCAGTTCTGAGAGAAAAATTTTACACCTTTCTCTCGTCTACTCTTCGACGACTAGTAAAATCGATGTTTGTGAATCTCGCTAGTTTCGATCTAAAACGATGTAACCCGTTGTTTTGAGGCGGAATACAAGTTTTCGCGCAGTTCTGAGAGAAAATGTTTACACCTTTCTCTCGTCTACTCTTCGACGACTAGTAAAATTGATGTTCGTGAATCTCGCTAGTTTCGATCTAAAACGATGTATCTCGTTGTTTCGAGGCGGAATACACGTTTACGCGCAGTTCTGGGTGAACAATTTTACACCTTTCTCTCGTCTACTCTTCGACGACTAGTAAAATCTATGTTCGTGAATCTCGCTAGTTCCGATCTAAAACGATGTATCCCGTTGTTTGAGCCGGAATACAAGGTTTCGCGCAGTTCTGAGAGAAAAAGTTTACACCTTTCTCTCGTCTACTCTTCGACGACTAGTAAAATTGATGTTCGTGAATCTCGCTAGTTTTGATCTAAAACGATGTATCTCGTTGTTTCGAGCCGGAATACAAGTTTTCGCGCAGTTCTGAGAGAAAAAAGTTTACACCTTTCTCTCGTCTACTCTTCGACGACTTGTAAAGTCGATGCTCGTGAATTTTGCTAGTTTCGATCAAAAACGATGTATCCCGTTGTATTGAGCTGGAATACAAGTTCTCGCGCAGTTCTGAGAGAAAAAGTTTACACCTTTCTGTCGTCTACTCTTCGACGGCTTGTAAAATCGATGCTCGTGAATTTTGCTAGTTTCGATCTAAAACGATGTATCCCGTTGTTTTCAGCCGGAGTACAAGTTTACGCGCAGTTCTGGGAGAAAAAGTATACACCTTTCTGTCGGCTACTCTTCGACGACTTGTAAAATCGATGCTCGTGAATTATGCTAGTTTCGATCTAAAACGTTGTATCCTGTTGTTTTGAGCCGGAATACAAGTTTTCGCGCAGTTCTTAGAGAAAATGTTTACAGCTTTCTCTCATCTACACTTCGAAGACTTGTAAAATCGATGCTCGTGAATCTCGCTAGTTTCGATCTAAAACGATGTATCCCGTTGATTCGAGCCGGAATACAAGTTTTCGCGCAGTTCTGAGAGAAAAAGTTTACACCTTTCTCTCGTCTACTCTTCGACGACCCTTAAAATCGATGCTCGTGACTTTTGCTAGTTTTGATCTAAAACGATGTATCCCGTTGTATTGAGCTGGAATACAAGTTTTCGCGCAGTTCTGAGAGAAAAAGTTTACACCTTTCTGTCGTCTACTCTTCGACTACTTGTAAAATCGATGCTCGTGAATTTTGCTAGTTTCGATCTAAAACGATGTATCCCGTTGTTTTGAGCCGGAATACAAGTTTTCGCGCAGTTCTGAGAGAAAATGTTTACACCTTTTTGTCGTCTACTCTTCGAGACTTGTAAAATCGATGCTCGTGAATTATGCTAGTTTCGATCTAAAACGTTGTATCCCGTTGTTTTGAGCCGGAATACAAGTTTTCGCGCAGTTCTTAGAGAAAATGTTTACACCTTTCTCTCATCTACACTTCGAAGACTTGTAAAATCGATGCTCGTGAATTATGCTAGTTTCGATCTAAAACGTTGTATCCCGTTGTTTTGAGCCGGAATACAAGTTTTCGCGCAGTTCTGAGAGAAAAATTTTACACCTTTCTCTCGTCTACTCTTCGACGACTAGTAAAATCAATGTTCGTGAATCTCGCTCGTTCCGATCTAAAACGATGTATCCCGTTGTTTTGAGAAGGAATACAAGGTTTCGCGCAGTTCTGAGAGAAAAAGTTTACACCTTTCTCTCGTCTACTCTTCGACGACTAGTAAAATCGATGTTTGTGAATCTCGCTAGTTTCGATCTAAAACGATGTAACCCGTCGTTTTGAGCCGGAATAAAGGTTTTCGCGCAGTTCTGAGAGAAAAAGTTTACACCTTTCTCTCGTCTACTCTCGACGACTTGTAAAATCGATGCTCGTGAGTTTTGCTACTTTCGATCTTAAACGATGTATCCCGTTGTTTTGAGCCGGAGTACAAGTTTAAGCGCAGTTCTGGGAGAAAAAGTTTACACCTTTCTCTCGTCTACACTTCGACGACTTGTAAAATCAATGTTCTTGAATTATGCTAGTTTCGAACTAAAACGTTGTATCCCGTTGTTTTGAGGCGGAATACAAGTTTACGCGCAGTTCTGGGTGAACAATTTTACACCTTTCTCTCGTCTACTCTTCGACGACTAGTAAAATCAATGTTCGTGAATCTCGCTAGTTCTGATCTAAAACGATGTATCCCGTTGTTTTGAGCCGGAATACAAGGTTTCGCGCAGTTCTGAGAGAAAAAGTTTACACCTTTCTCTCGTCTACTCTTCGACGACTAGTAAAATTGATGTTCGTGAATCTCGCTAGTTTCGATCTAAAACGATGTATCTCGTTGTTTCGAGCCGGAATACAAGTTTTCGCGCAGTTCTGAGAGAAAAAGTTTACACCTTTCTCTCGTCTACTCTTCGACGACCCTTAAAATCGATGCTCGTGACTTTTGCTAGTTTTGATCTAAAACGATGTATCCCGTTGTATTGAGCTGGAATACAAGTTTTCGCGCAGTTCTGAGAGAAAAAGTTTACACCTTTCTGTCGTCTACTCTTCGACTACTTGTAAAATCGATGCTCGTGAATTTTGCTAGTTTCGATCTAAAACGATGTATCCCGTTGTTTTGAGCCGGAATACAAGTTTTCGCGCAGTTCTGAGAGAAAATGTTTACACCTTTTTGTCGTCTACTCTTCGACGACTTGTAAAATCGATGCTCGTGAATTATGCTAGTTTCGATCTAAAACGTTGTATCCCGTTGTTTTGAGCCGGAATACAAGTTTTCGCGCAGTTCTTAGAGAAAATGTTTACACCTTTCTCTCATCTACACTTCGAAGACTTGTAAAATCGATGCTCGTGAATTATGCTAGTTTCGATCTAAAACGTTGTATCCCGTTGTTTTGAGCCGGAATACAAGTTTTCGCGCAGTTCTGAGAGAAAAATTTTACACCTTTCTCTCGTCTACTCTTCGACGACTAGTAAAATCAATGTTCGTGAATCTCGCTCGTTCCGATCTAAAACGATGTATCCCGTTGTTTTGAGAAGGAATACAAGGTTTCGCGCAGTTCTGAGAGAAAAAGTTTACACCTTTCTCTCGTCTACTCTTCGACGACTAGTAAAATCGATGTTTGTGAATCTCGCTAGTTTCGATCTAAAACGATGTAACCCGTCGTTTTGAGCCGGAATAAAGGTTTTCGCGCAGTTCTGAGAGAAAAAGTTTACACCTTTCTCTCGTCTACTCTCGACGACTTGTAAAATCGATGCTCGTGAGTTTTGCTACTTTCGATCTTAAACGATGTATCCCGTTGTTTTGAACCGGAATACAAGTTTTCGCACAGTTCTGAGAGAAAACGTTTACACCTTTCTCTCAGCTACTTTTCGACGACTTGTAAAATCGATGCTCGTGAATTATGCTAGTTTCGATCTAAAACGATGTATCCCGTTGTATTGAGCTGGAATACAAGTTTTCGCGCAGTTCTGAGAGAAAACGTTTACACCTTTCTGTCGTCTACTCTTCGACGACTTGTAAAATCGATGCTCGTGAATTTTGCTAGTTTCGATCTAAAACGATGTATCCCGTTGTTTTGAGCCGGAATACAAGTTTTCGCGCAGTTCTGAGAGAAAACGTTAACACCTTTCTCTCGTCTACTCTTCGACGACTTGTAAAATTGATGCTCGTGAATTTTGCTACTTTCGATCTAAAACAATGTATCCCGTTGTATTGAGCTGGAATACAAGTTTTCGCGCAGTTCTGAGAGAAAATGTTTACACCTTTCTCTCGTCTACACTTCGACGACTTGTAAAATCGATGCTCGTGAATTATGCTAGTTTCCATCTAGTACGATGTATCTCGTTGTTTTGAGCCGCAATACAAGTTTTCGCGCAGTTCTGAGAAAAAATGTTTACACCTTTCTGTCGTCTACTCTTCGACGACATGTAAAATCGATGCTTGTGAATTTTGCTAGTTTCGATCTAAAACGATGTATCCCGTTGTTTTGAGCCGGAGTACAAGTTTAAGCGCAGTTCTGGGAGAAAAAGTTTACACCTTTCTCTCGTCTACACTTCGACGACTTGTAAAATCAATGTTCTTGAATTATGCTAGTTTCGAACTAAAACGTTGTATCCCGTTGTTTTGAGGCGGAATACAAGTTTACGCGCAGTTCTGGGTGAACAATTTTACACCTTTCTCTCGTCTACTCTTCGACGACTAGTAAAATCAATGTTCGTGAATCTCGCTAGTTCTGATCTAAAACGATGTATCCCGTTGTTTTGAGCCGGAATACAAGGTTTCGCGCAGTTCTGAGAGAAAAAGTTTACACCTTTCTCTCGTCTACTCTTCGACGACTAGTAAAATTGATGTTCGTGAATCTCGCTAGTTTCGATCTAAAACGATGTATCTCGTTGTTTCGAGCCGGAATACAAGTTTTCGCGCAGTTCTGAGAGAAAAAGTTTACACCTTTCTCTCGTCTACTCTTCGACGACTTGTAAAGTCGATGCTCGTGAATTTTGCTAGTTTCGATCTAAAACGATGTATCCCGTTGTATTGAGCTGGAATACAAGTTTTCGCGCAGTTCTGAGAGAAAAAGTTTACACCTTTCTGTCGTCTACTCTTCGACGGCTTGTAAAATCGATGCTCGTGAATTTTGCTAGTTTCGATCTAAAACGATGTATCCCGTTGTTTTGAGCCGGAATACAAGTTTTCGCGCAGTTCTTAGAGAAAATGTTTACAGCTTTCTCTCATCTACACTTCGAAGACTTGTAAAATCGATGCTCGTGAATCTCGCTAGTTTCGATCTAAAACGATGTATCCCGTTGATTCGAGCCGGAATACAAGTTTTCGCGCAGTTCTGAGAGAAAAAGTTTACACCTTTCTCTCGTCTACTCTTCGACGACCCTTAAAATCCATGCTCGTGACTTTTGCTAGTTTTGATCTAAAACGATGTATCCCGTTGTATTGAGCTGGAATACAAGTTTTCGCGCAGTTCTGAGAGAAAAAGTTGACACCTTTCTGTCGTCTACTCTTCGACGACTTGTAAAATCGATGCTCGTGAATTTTGCTAGTTTCGATCTAAAACGATGTATCCCGTTGTTTTGAGCCGGAATACAAGTTTTCGCGCAATTCTTAGAGAAAATGTTTACACCTTTCTCTCATCTACACTTCGAAGACTTGTAAAATCAATGTTCTTGAATTATGCTAGTTTCGAACTAAAACGTATCCCGTTGTTTTGAGGTGGAATACAAGTTTACGCGCAGTTCTGGGTGAAAAATTTTACACCTTTCTCTCGTCTACTCTTCGACGACTAGTAAAATCAATGTTCGTGAATCTCGCTCGTTCCGATCTAAAACGATGTAACCCGTCGTTTTGAGCCGGAATAAAGGTTTTCGCGCAGTTCTGAGAGAAAAAGTTTACACCTTTCTCTCGTCTACTCTCGACGACTTGTAAAATCGATGCTCGTGAGTTTTGCTAGTTTCGATCTTAAACGATGTATCCCGTTGTTTTGAACCGGAATACAAGTTTTCGCACAGTTCTGAGAGGAAAAATTTACACCTATCTCTCATCTACTCTTCGACAATTTGTAAAATCGATGCTCGTGAATCTTGCTAGTTTCGATCTAAGACGATGTATCCCCTTGTTTTGAGCCGGAATACAAGTTTTCGCGCAGTTCTGAGAGAAAACGTTTACACCTTTCTCTCGGCTACTCTTCGACGACTTGTAAAATCGATGCTCATGAATTATGCTAGTTTCGATCTAAAACGATGTATCCCGTTGTATTGAGCTGGAATACAAGTTTTCGCGCAGTTCTGAGAGAAAAAGTTTACACCTTTCTGTCGTCTACTCTTCGACGACTTGTAAAATCGATGCTCGTGAATTTTGCTAGTTTCGATCTAAAACGATGTATCCCGTTGTTTTGAGCCGGAATACAAGTTTTCGCGCAGTTCTGAGAGAAAACGTTTACACCTTTCTCTCGTCTACTCCTCGACGACATGTAAAATCGATGCTTGTGAATTTTGCTAGTTTCGATCTAAAACGATGTATTCCGTTGTTTTGAGCCGGAGTACAAGTTTAAGCGCAGTTCTGGGAGAAAAAGTTTACACCTTTCTCTCGTCTACACTTCGACGACTTGTAAAATCAATGTTCTTGAATTATGCTAGTTTCGAACTAAAACGTTGTATCCCGTTGTTTTGAGGCGGAATACAAGTTTACGCGCAGTTCTGGGTGAACAATTTTACACCTTTCTCTCGTCTACTCTTCGACGACTAGTAAAATCAATGTTCGTGAATCTCGCTAGTTCCGATCTAAAACGATGTATCCCGTTGTTTTGAGCCGGAATACAAGGTTTCGCGCAGTTCTGAGAGAAAAAGTTTACACCTTTCTCTCGTCTACTCTTCGACGACTAGTAAAATTGATGTTCGTGAATCTCGCTAGTTTCGATCTAAAACGATGTATCTCGTTGTTTCGAGCCGGAATACAAGTTTTCGCGCAGTTCTGAGAGAAAAAGTTTACACCTTTCTCTCGTCTACTCTTCGACGACTTGTAAAGTCGATGCTCGTGAATTTTGCTAGTTTCGATCTAAAACGATGTATCCCGTTGTATTGAGCTGGAATACAAGTTTTCGCGCAGTTCTGAGAGAAAAAGTTTACACCTTTCTGTCGTCTACTCTTCGACGGCTTGTAAAATCGATGCTCGTGAATTTTGCTAGTTTCGATCTAAAACGATGTATCCCGTTGTTTTGAGCCGGAGTACAAGTTTACGCGCAGTTCTGGGAGAAAAAGTATACACCTTTCTGTCGGCTACTCTTCGATGACTTGTAAAATCGATGCTCGTGAATTATGCTAGTTTCGATCTAAAACGTTGTATCCTGTTGTTTTGAGCCGGAATACAAGTTTTCGCGCAGTTCTTAGAGAAAATGTTTACACCTTTCTCTCATCTACACTTCGAAGACTTGTAAAATCGATGCTCGTGAATCTCGCTAGTTTCGATTTAAAACGATGTATCCCATTGATTCGAGCCGGAATACAAGTTTTCGCGCCGTTCTGAGAGAAAAAGTTTACACCTTTCTCTCGTCTACTCTTCGACGACCCTTAAAATCGATGCTCGTGACTTTTGCTAGTTTTGATCTAAAACGATGTATCCCGTTGTATTGAGCTGGAATACAAGTTTTCGCGCAGTTCTGAGAGAAAAAGTTTACACCTTTCTGTCGTCTACTCTTCGACGACTTGTAAAATCGATGCTCGTGAATTTTGCTAGTTTCGATCTAAAACGATGTATCCCGTTGTTTTGAGCCGGAATACAAGTTTTCGCGCAGTTCTGAGAGAAAATGTTTACACCTTTCTGTCGTCTACTCTTCGACGACTTGTAAAATCGATGCTCGTGAATTATGCTAGTTTCGATCTAAAACAATGTATCCCGTTGTATTGAGCTGGAATACAAGTTTTCGCGCAGTTCTGAGAGAAAATGTTTACACCTTTCTCTCGTCTACACTTCGACGACTTGTAAAATCGATGCTCGTGAATTATGCTAGTTTCGATCTAGTACGATGTATCTCGTTGTTTTGAGCCGCAATACAAGTTTTCGCGCAGTTCTGAGAAAAAATGTTTACACCTTTCTGTCGTCTACTCTTCGACGACATGTAAAATCGATGCTTGTGAATTTTGCTAGTTTCGATCTAAAACGATGTATCCCGTTGTTTTGAGCCGGAGTACAAGTTTAAGCGCAGTTCTGGGAGAAAAAGTTTACACCTTTCTCTCGTCTACACTTCGACGACTTGTAAAATCAATGTTCTTGAATTATGCTAGTTTCGAACTAAAACGTTGTATCCCGTTGTTTTGAGGCGGAATACAAGTTTACGCGCAGTTCTGGGTGAACAATTTTACACCTTTCTCTCGTCTACTCTTCGACGACTAGTAAAATCAATGTTCGTGAATCTCGCTAGTTCCGATCTAAAACGATGTATCCCGTTGTTTTGAGCCGGAATACAAGGTTTCGCGCAGTTCTGAGAGAAAAAGTTTACACCTTTCTCTCGTCTACTCTTCGACGACTAGTAAAATTGATGTTCGTGAATCTCGCTAGTTTCGATCTAAAACGATGTATCTCGTTGTTTCGAGCCGGAATACAAGTTTTCGCGCAGTTCTGAGAGAAAAAGTTTACACCTTTCTCTCGTCTACTCTTCGACGACTTGTAAAGTCGATGCTCGTGAATTTTGCTAGTTTCGATCTAAAACGATGTATCCCGTTGTATTGAGCTGGAATACAAGTTTTCGCGCAGTTCTGAGAGAAAAAGTTTACACCTTTCTGTCGTCTACTCTTCGACGGCTTGTAAAATCGATGCTCGTGAATTTTGCTAGTTTCGATCTAAAACGATGTATCCCGTTGTTTTGAGCCGGAGTACAAGTTTACGCGCAGTTCTGGGAGAAAAAGTATACACCTTTCTGTCGTCTACTCTTCGACGGCTTGTAAAATCGATGCTCGTGAATTTTGCTAGTTTCGATCTAAAACGATGTATCCCGTTGTTTTCAGCCGGAGTACAAGTTTACGCGCAGTTCTGGGAGAAAAAGTATACACCTTTCTGTCCGCTACTCTTCGACGACTTGTAAAATCGATGCTCGTGAATTATGCTAGTTTCGATCTAAAACGTTGTATCCTGTTGTTTTGAGCCGGAATACAAGTTTTCGCGCAGTTCTTAGAGAAAATGTTTACACCTTTCTCTCATCTACACTTCGAAGACTTGTAAAATCGATGCTCGTGAATCTCGCTAGTTTCGATTTAAAACGATGTATCCCGTTGATTCGAGCCGGAATACAAGTTTTCGCGCCGTTCTGAGAGAAAAAGTTTACACCTTTCTCTCGTCTACTCTTCGACGACCCTTAAAATCGATGCTCGTGACTTTTGCTAGTTTTGATCTAAAACGATGTATCCCGTTGTATTGAGCTGGAATACAAGTTTTCGCGCAGTTCTGAGAGAAAAAGTTTACACCTTTCTGTCGTCTACTCTTCGACGACTTGTAAAATCGATGCTCGTGAATTTTGCTAGTTTCGATCTAAAACGATGTATCCCGTTGTTTTGAGCCGGAATACAAGTTTTCGCGCAGTTCTGAGAGAAAATGTTTACACCTTTCTGTCGTCTGCTCTTCGACGACTTGTAAAATCGATGCTCGTGAATTATGCTAGTTTCGATCTAAAACGTTGTATCCCGTTGTTTTGAGCCGGAATACAAGTTTTCGCGCAGTTCTTAGAGAAAATGTTTACACCTTTCTCTCGTCTACACTTCGACGACTTGTAAAATCAATGTTCTTGAATTATGCTAGTTTCGATCTACAACGTTGTATCCCGTTGTTTTGAGCTGGAATACAAGTTTTCGCGCAGTTCTGAGAGAAAAAGTTTACACCTTTCTCTCGTCTACTCTTCGACGACTACTAAAATCAATGTTCGTGAATCTCGCTAGTTCCGATCTAAAACGATGTATCCCGTTGTTTTGAGCCGGAATACAAGGTTTCGCGCAGTTCTGAGAGAAAAAGTTTACACCTTTCTCTCGTCTACTCTTCGACGACTAGTAAAATTGATGTTCGTGAATCTCGCTAGTTTCGATCTAAAACGATGTATCCCGTTGTTTTGAGCCGGAATACAAGGTTTCGCGCAGTTCTGAGAGAAAAAGTTTACACCTTTCTCTCGTCTACTCTTCGACGACTAGTAAAATTGATGTTCGTGAATCTCGCTAGTTTCGATCTAAAACTATGTATCTCGTTGTTTCGAGCCGGAATACAAGTTTTCGCGCAGTTCTGAGAGAAAAAGTTTACACCTTTCTCTCGTCTACTCTTCGACGACTTGTAAAGTCGATGCTCGTGAATTTTGCTAGTTTCGATCTAAAACGATGTATCCCGTTGTATTGAGCTGGAATACAAGTTTTCGCGCAGTTCTGAGAGAAAAAGTTTACACCTTTCTGTCGTCTACTCTTCGACGGCTTGTAAAATCGATGCTCGTGAATTTTGCTAGTTTCGATCTAAAACGATGTATCCCGTTGTTTTGAGCCGGAATACAAGTTTTCGCGCAGTTCTTAGAGAAAATGTTTACAGCTTTCTCTCATCTACACTTCGAAGACTTGTAAAATCGATGCTCGTGAATCTCGCTAGTTTCGATCTAAAACGATGTATCCCGTTGATTCGAGCCGGAATACAAGTTTTCGCGCAGTTCTGAGAGAAAAAGTTTACACCTTTCTCTCGTCTACTCTTCGACGACCCTTAAAATCGATGCTCGTGACTTTTGCTAGTTTTGATCTAAAACGATGTATCCCGTTGTATTGAGCTGGAATACAAGTTTTCGCGCAGTTCTGAGAGAAAAAGTTGACACCTTTCTGTCGTCTACTCTTCGACGACTTGTAAAATCGATGATCGTGAATTTTGCTAGTTTCGATCTAAAACGATGTATCCCGTTGTTTTGAGCCGGAATACAAGTTTTCGCGCAATTCTTAGAGAAAATGTTTACACCTTTCTCTCATCTACACTTCGAAGACTTGTAAAATCAATGTTCTTGAATTATGCTAGTTTCGAACTAAAACGTATCCCGTTGTTTTGAGGTGGAATACAAGTTTACGCGCAGTTCTGGGTGAAAAATTTTACACCTTTCTCTCGTCTACTCTTCGACGACTAGTAAAATCAATGTTCGTGAATCTCGCTCGTTCCGATCTAAAACGATGTAACCCGTCGTTTTGAGCCGGAATAAAGGTTTTCGCGCAGTTCTGAGAGAAAAAGTTTACACCTTTCTCTCGTCTACTCTCGACGACTTGTAAAATCGATGCTCGTGAGTTTTGCTAGTTTCGATCTTAAACGATGTATCCCGTTGTTTTGAACCGGAATACAAGTTTTCGCACAGTTCTGAGAGGAAAAATTTACACCTATCTCTCATCTACTCTTCGACAATTTGTAAAATCGATGCTCGTGAATCTTGCTAGTTTCGATCTAAGACGATGTATCCCCTTGTTTTGAGCCGGAATACAAGTTTTCGCGCAGTTCTGAGAGAAAACGTTTACACCTTTCTCTCGGCTACTCTTCGACGACTTGTAAAATCGATGCTCATGAATTATGCTAGTTTCGATCTAAAACGATGTATCCCGTTGTATTGAGCTGGAATACAAGTTTTCGCGCAGTTCTGAGAGAAAAAGTTTACACCTTTCTGTCGTCTACTCTTCGACGACTTGTAAAATCGATGCTCGTGAATTTTGCTAGTTTCGATCTAAAACGATGTATCCCGTTGTTTTGAGCCGGAATACAAGTTTTCGCGCAGTTCTGAGAGAAAACGTTTACACCTTTCTCTCGTCTACTCCTCGACGACATGTAAAATCGATGCTTGTGAATTTTGCTAGTTTCGATCTAAAACGATGTATTCCGTTGTTTTGAGCCGGAGTACAAGTTTAAGCGCAGTTCTGGGAGAAAAAGTTTACACCTTTCTCTCGTCTACACTTCGACGACTTGTAAAATCAATGTTCTTGAATTATGCTAGTTTCGAACTAAAACGTTGTATCCCGTTGTTTTGAGGCGGAATACAAGTTTACGCGCAGTTCTGGGTGAACAATTTTACACCTTTCTCTCGTCTACTCTTCGACGACTAGTAAAATCAATGTTCGTGAATCTCGCTAGTTCCGATCTAAAACGATGTATCCCGTTGTTTTGAGCCGGAATACAAGGTTTCGCGCAGTTCTGAGAGAAAAAGTTTACACCTTTCTCTCGTCTACTCTTCGACGACTAGTAAAATTGATGTTCGTGAATCTCGCTAGTTTCGATCTAAAACGATGTATCTCGTTGTTTCGAGCCGGAATACAAGTTTTCGCGCAGTTCTGAGAGAAAAAGTTTACACCTTTCTCTCGTCTACTCTTCGACGACTTGTAAAGTCGATGCTCGTGAATTTTGCTAGTTTCGATCTAAAACGATGTATCCCGTTGTATTGAGCTGGAATACAAGTTTTCGCGCAGTTCTGAGAGAAAAAGTTTACACCTTTCTGTCGTCTACTCTTCGACGGCTTGTAAAATCGATGCTCGTGAATTTTGCTAGTTTCGATCTAAAACGATGTATCCCGTTGTTTTGAGCCGGAGTACAAGTTTACGCGCAGTTCTGGGAGAAAAAGTATACACCTTTCTGTCGGCTACTCTTCGATGACTTGTAAAATCGATGCTCGTGAATTATGCTAGTTTCGATCTAAAACGTTGTATCCTGTTGTTTTGAGCCGGAATACAAGTTTTCGCGCAGTTCTTAGAGAAAATGTTTACACCTTTCTCTCATCTACACTTCGAAGACTTGTAAAATCGATGCTCGTGAATCTCGCTAGTTTCGATTTAAAACGATGTATCCCATTGATTCGAGCCGGAATACAAGTTTTCGCGCCGTTCTGAGAGAAAAAGTTTACACCTTTCTCTCGTCTACTCTTCGACGACCCTTAAAATCGATGCTCGTGACTTTTGCTAGTTTTGATCTAAAACGATGTATCCCGTTGTATTGAGCTGGAATACAAGTTTTCGCGCAGTTCTGAGAGAAAAAGTTTACACCTTTCTGTCGTCTACTCTTCGACGACTTGTAAAATCGATGCTCGTGAATTTTGCTAGTTTCGATCTAAAACGATGTATCCCGTTGTTTTGAGCCGGAATACAAGTTTTCGCGCAGTTCTGAGAGAAAATGTTTACACCTTTCTGTCGTCTACTCTTCGACGACTTGTAAAATCGATGCTCGTGAATTATGCTAGTTTCGATCTAAAACAATGTATCCCGTTGTATTGAGCTGGAATACAAGTTTTCGCGCAGTTCTGAGAGAAAATGTTTACACCTTTCTCTCGTCTACACTTCGACGACTTGTAAAATCGATGCTCGTGAATTATGCTAGTTTCGATCTAGTACGATGTATCTCGTTGTTTTGAGCCGCAATACAAGTTTTCGCGCAGTTCTGAGAAAAAATGTTTACACCTTTCTGTCGTCTACTCTTCGACGACATGTAAAATCGATGCTTGTGAATTTTGCTAGTTTCGATCTAAAACGATGTATCCCGTTGTTTTGAGCCGGAGTACAAGTTTAAGCGCAGTTCTGGGAGAAAAAGTTTACACCTTTCTCTCGTCTACACTTCGACGACTTGTAAAATCAATGTTCTTGAATTATGCTAGTTTCGAACTAAAACGTTGTATCCCGTTGTTTTGAGGCGGAATACAAGTTTACGCGCAGTTCTGGGTGAACAATTTTACACCTTTCTCTCGTCTACTCTTCGACGACTAGTAAAATCAATGTTCGTGAATCTCGCTAGTTCCGATCTAAAACGATGTATCCCGTTGTTTTGAGCCGGAATACAAGGTTTCGCGCAGTTCTGAGAGAAAAAGTTTACACCTTTCTCTCGTCTACTCTTCGACGACTAGTAAAATTGATGTTCGTGAATCTCGCTAGTTTCGATCTAAAACGATGTATCTCGTTGTTTCGAGCCGGAATACAAGTTTTCGCGCAGTTCTGAGAGAAAAAGTTTACACCTTTCTCTCGTCTACTCTTCGACGACTTGTAAAGTCGATGCTCGTGAATTTTGCTAGTTTCGATCTAAAACGATGTATCCCGTTGTATTGAGCTGGAATACAAGTTTTCGCGCAGTTCTGAGAGAAAAAGTTTACACCTTTCTGTCGTCTACTCTTCGACGGCTTGTAAAATCGATGCTCGTGAATTTTGCTAGTTTCGATCTAAAACGATGTATCCCGTTGTTTTGAGCCGGAGTACAAGTTTACGCGCAGTTCTGGGAGAAAAAGTATACACCTTTCTGTCGTCTACTCTTCGACGGCTTGTAAAATCGATGCTCGTGAATTTTGCTAGTTTCGATCTAAAACGATGTATCCCGTTGTTTTCAGCCGGAGTACAAGTTTACGCGCAGTTCTGGGAGAAAAAGTATACACCTTTCTGTCCGCTACTCTTCGACGACTTGTAAAATCGATGCTCGTGAATTATGCTAGTTTCGATCTAAAACGTTGTATCCTGTTGTTTTGAGCCGGAATACAAGTTTTCGCGCAGTTCTTAGAGAAAATGTTTACACCTTTCTCTCATCTACACTTCGAAGACTTGTAAAATCGATGCTCGTGAATCTCGCTAGTTTCGATTTAAAACGATGTATCCCGTTGATTCGAGCCGGAATACAAGTTTTCGCGCCGTTCTGAGAGAAAAAGTTTACACCTTTCTCTCGTCTACTCTTCGACGACCCTTAAAATCGATGCTCGTGACTTTTGCTAGTTTTGATCTAAAACGATGTATCCCGTTGTATTGAGCTGGAATACAAGTTTTCGCGCAGTTCTGAGAGAAAAAGTTTACACCTTTCTGTCGTCTACTCTTCGACGACTTGTAAAATCGATGCTCGTGAATTTTGCTAGTTTCGATCTAAAACGATGTATCCCGTTGTTTTGAGCCGGAATACAAGTTTTCGCGCAGTTCTGAGAGAAAATGTTTACACCTTTCTGTCGTCTGCTCTTCGACGACTTGTAAAATCGATGCTCGTGAATTATGCTAGTTTCGATCTAAAACGTTGTATCCCGTTGTTTTGAGCCGGAATACAAGTTTTCGCGCAGTTCTTAGAGAAAATGTTTACACCTTTCTCTCGTCTACACTTCGACGACTTGTAAAATCAATGTTCTTGAATTATGCTAGTTTCGATCTACAACGTTGTATCCCGTTGTTTTGAGCTGGAATACAAGTTTTCGCGCAGTTCTGAGAGAAAAAGTTTACACCTTTCTCTCGTCTACTCTTCGACGACTACTAAAATCAATGTTCGTGAATCTCGCTAGTTCCGATCTAAAACGATGTATCCCGTCGTTTTGAGCCGGAATACAAGGTTTCGCGCAGTTCTGAGAGAAAAAGTTTACACCTTTCTCTCGTCTACTCTTCGACGACTAGTAAAATTGATGTTCGTGAATCTCGCTAGTTTCGATCTAAAACGATGTATCCCGTTGTTTTGAGCCGGAATACAAGGTTTCGCGCAGTTCTGAGAGAAAAAGTTTACACCTTTCTCTCGTCTACTCTTCGACGACTAGTAAAATTGATGTTCGTGAATCTCGCTAGTTTCGATCTAAAACTATGTATCTCGTTGTTTCGAGCCGGAATACAAGTTTTCGCGCAGTTCTGAGAGAAAAAGTTTACACCTTTCTCTCGTCTACTCTTCGACGACTTGTAAAGTCGATGCTCGTGAATTTTGCTAGTTTCGATCTAAAACGATGTATCCCGTTGTATTGAGCTGGAATACAAGTTTTCGCGCAGTTCTGAGAGAAAAAGTTTACACCTTTCTGTCGTCTACTCTTCGACGGCTTGTAAAATCGATGCTCGTGAATTTTGCTAGTTTCGATCTAAAACGATGTATCCCGTTGTTTTGAGCCGGAGTACAAGTTTACGCGCAGTTCTGGGAGAAAAAGTATACACCTTTCTGTCGGCTACTCTTCGATGACTTGTAAAATCGATGCTCGTGAATTATGCTAGTTTCGATCTAAAACGTTGTATCCTGTTGTTTTGAGCCGGAATACAAGTTTTCGCGCAGTTCTTAGAGAAAATGTTTACACCTTTCTCTCATCTACACTTCGAAGACTTGTAAAATCGATGCTCGTGAATCTCGCTAGTTTCGATTTAAAACGATGTATCCCATTGATTCGAGCCGGAATACAAGTTTTCGCGCCGTTCTGAGAGAAAAAGTTTACACCTTTCTCTCGTCTACTCTTCGACGACCCTTAAAATCGATGCTCGTGACTTTTGCTAGTTTTGATCTAAAACGATGTATCCCGTTGTATTGAGCTGGAATACAAGTTTTCGCGCAGTTCTGAGAGAAAAAGTTTACACCTTTCTGTCGTCTACTCTTCGACGACTTGTAAAATCGATGCTCGTGAATTTTGCTAGTTTCGATCTAAAACGATGTATCCCGTTGTTTTGAGCCGGAATACAAGTTTTCGCGCAGTTCTGAGAGAAAATGTTTACACCTTTCTGTCGTCTACTCTTCGACGACTTGTAAAATCGATGCTCGTGAATTATGCTAGTTTCGATCTAAAACAATGTATCCCGTTGTATTGAGCTGGAATACAAGTTTTCGCGCAGTTCTGAGAGAAAATGTTTACACCTTTCTCTCGTCTACACTTCGACGACTTGTAAAATCGATGCTCGTGAATTATGCTAGTTTCGATCTAGTACGATGTATCTCGTTGTTTGAGCCGCAATACAAGTTTTCGCGCAGTTCTGAGAAAAAATGTTTACACCTTTCTGTCGTCTACTCTTCGACGACATGTAAAATCGATGCTTGTGAATTTTGCTAGTTTCGATCTAAAACGATGTATCCCGTTGTTTTGAGCCGGAGTACAAGTTTAAGCGCAGTTCTGGGAGAAAAAGTTTACACCTTTCTCTCGTCTACACTTCGACGACTTGTAAAATCAATGTTCTTGAATTATGCTAGTTTCGAACTAAAACGTTGTATCCCGTTGTTTTGAGGCGGAATACAAGTTTACGCGCAGTTCTGGGTGAACAATTTTACACCTTTCTCTCGTCTACTCTTCGACGACTAGTAAAATCAATGTTCGTGAATCTCGCTAGTTCCGATCTAAAACGATGTATCCCGTTGTTTTGAGCCGGAATACAAGGTTTCGCGCAGTTCTGAGAGAAAAAGTTTACACCTTTCTCTCGTCTACTCTTCGACGACTAGTAAAATTGATGTTCGTGAATCTCGCTAGTTTCGATCTAAAACGATGTATCTCGTTGTTTCGAGCCGGAATACAAGTTTTCGCGCAGGTCTGAGAGAAAAAGTTTACACCTTTCTCTCGTCTACTCTTCGACGACTTGTAAAGTCGATGCTCGTGAATTTTGCTAGTTTCGATCTAAAACGATGTATCCCGTTGTATTGAGCTGGAATACAAGTTTTCGCGCAGTTCTGAGAGAAAAAGTTTACACCTTTCTGTCGTCTACTCTTCGACGGCTTGTAAAATCGATGCTCGTGAATTTTGCTAGTTTCGATCTAAAACGATGTATCCCGTTGTTTTGAGCCGGAGTACAAGTTTACGCGCAGTTCTGGGAGAAAAAGTATACACCTTTCTGTCGTCTACTCTTCGACGGCTTGTAAAATCGATGCTCGTGAATTTTGCTAGTTTCGATCTAAAACGATGTATCCCGTTGTTTTCAGCCGGAGTACAAGTTTACGCGCAGTTCTGGGAGAAAAAGTATACACCTTTCTGTCCGCTACTCTTCGACGACTTGTAAAATCGATGCTCGTGAATTATGCTAGTTTCGATCTAAAACGTTGTATCCTGTTGTTTTGAGCCGGAATACAAGTTTTCGCGCAGTTCTTAGAGAAAATGTTTACACCTTTCTCTCATCTACACTTCGAAGACTTGTAAAATCGATGCTCGTGAATCTCGCTAGTTTCGATTTAAAACGATGTATCCCGTTGATTCGAGCCGGAATACAAGTTTTCGCGCCGTTCTGAGAGAAAAAGTTTACACCTTTCTCTCGTCTACTCTTCGACGACCCTTAAAATCGATGCTCGTGACTTTTGCTAGTTTTGATCTAAAACGATGTATCCCGTTGTATTGAGCTGGAATACAAGTTTTCGCGCAGTTCTGAGAGAAAAAGTTTACACCTTTCTGTCGTCTACTCTTCGACGACTTGTAAAATCGATGCTCGTGAATTTTGCTAGTTTCGATCTAAAACGATGTATCCCGTTGTTTTGAGCCGGAATACAAGTTTTCGCGCAGTTCTGAGAGAAAATGTTTACACCTTTCTGTCGTCTGCTCTTCGACGACTTGTAAAATCGATGCTCGTGAATTATGCTAGTTTCGATCTAAAACGTTGTATCCCGTTGTTTTGAGCCGGAATACAAGTTTTCGCGCAGTTCTTAGAGAAAATGTTTACACCTTTCTCTCGTCTACACTTCGAAGACTTGTAAAATCAATGTTCTTGAATTATGCTAGTTTCGATCTACAACGTTGTATCCCGTTGTTTTGAGCCGGAATACAAGTTTTCGCGCAGTTCTGAGAGAAAAAGTTTACACCTTTCTCTCGTCTACTCTTCGACGACTACTAAAATCAATGTTCGTGAATCTCGCTAGTTCCGATCTAAAACGATGTATCCCGTTGTTTTGAGCCGGAATACAAGGTTTCGCGCAGTTCTGAGAGAAAAAGTTTACACCTTTCTCTCGTCTACTCTTCGACGACTAGTAAAATTGATGTTCGTGAATCTCGCTAGTTTCGATCTAAAACGATGTATCCCGTTGTTTTGAGCCGGAATACAAGGTTTCGCGCAGTTCTGAGAGAAAAAGTTTACACCTTTCTCTCGTCTACTCTTCGACGACTAGTAAAATTGATGTTCGTGAATCTCGCTAGTTTCGATCTAAAACTATGTATCTCGTTGTTTCGAGCCGGAATACAAGTTTTCGCGCAGTTCTGAGAGAAAAAGTTTACACCTTTCTCTCGTCTACTCTTCGACGACTTGTAAAGTCGATGCTCGTGAATTTTGCTAGTTTCGATCTAAAACGATGTATCCCGTTGTATTGAGCTGGAATACAAGTTTTCGCGCAGTTCTGAGAGAAAAAGTTTACACCTTTCTGTCGTCTACTCTTCGACGGCTTGTAAAATCGATGCTCGTGAATTTTGCTAGTTTCGATCTAAAACGATGTATCCCGTTGTTTTCAGCCGGAGTACAAGTTTACGCGCAGTTCTGGGAGAAAAAGTATACACCTTTCTGTCGGCTACTCTTCGACGACTTGTAAAATCGATGCTCGTGAATTATGCTAGTTTCGATCTAAAACGTTGTATCCTGTTGTTTTGAGCCGGAATACAAGTTTTCGCGCAGTTCTTAGAGAAAATGTTTACAGCTTTCTCTCATCTACACTTCGAAGACTTGTAAAATCGATGCTCGTGAATCTCGCTAGTTTCGATCTAAAACGATGTATCCCGTTGATTCGAGCCGGAATACAAGTTTTCGCGCAGTTCTGAGAGAAAAAGTTTACACCTTTCTCTCGTCTACTCTTCGACGACCCTTAAAATCGATGCTCGTGACTTTTGCTAGTTTTGATCTAAAACGATGTATCCCGTTGTATTGAGCTGGAATACAAGTTTTCGCGCAGTTCTGAGAGAAAAAGTTTACACCTTTCTGTCGTCTACTCTTCGACTACTTGTAAAATCGATGCTCGTGAATTTTGCTAGTTTCGATCTAAAACGATGTATCCCGTTGTTTTGAGCCGGAATACAAGTTTTCGCGCAGTTCTGAGAGAAAATGTTTACACCTTTTTGTCGTCTACTCTTCGACGACTTGTAAAATCGATGCTCGTGAATTATGCTAGTTTCGATCTAAAACGTTGTATCCCGTTGTTTTGAGCCGGAATACAAGTTTTCGCGCAGTTCTTAGAGAAAATGTTTACACCTTTCTCTCATCTACACTTCGAAGACTTGTAAAATCGATGCTCGTGAATTATGCTAGTTTCGATCTAAAACGTTGTATCTCGTTGTTTTGAGCCGGAATACAAGTTTTCGCGCAGTTCTGAGAGAAAAATTTTACACCTTTCTCTCGTCTACTCTTCGACGACTAGTAAAATCAATGTTCGTGAATCTCGCTCGTTCCGATCTAAAACGATGTATCCCGTTGTTTTGAGCCGGAATACAAGGTTTCGCGCAGTTCTGAGAGAAAAAGTTTACACCTTTCTCTCGTCTACTCTTCGACGACTAGTAAAATCGATGTTTGTGAATCTCGCTAGTTTCGATCTAAAACGATGTAACCCGTCGTTTTGAGCCGGAATAAAGGTTTTCGCGCAGTTCTGAGAGAAAAAGTTTACACCTTTCTCTCGTCTACTCGCGACGACTTGTAAAATCGATGCTCGTGAGTTTTGCTAGTTTCGATCTTAAACGATGTATCCCGTTGTTTTGAACCGGAATACAAGTTTTCGCACAGTTCTGAGAGAAAACGTTTACACCTTTCTCTCGGCTACTTTTCGACGACTTGTAAAATCGATGCTCGTGAATTATGCTAGTTTCGATCTAAAACGATGTATCCCGTTGTATTGAGCTGGAATACAAGTTTTCGCGCAGTTCTGAGAGAAAAAGTTTACACCTTTCTGTCGTCTACTCTTCGACGACTTGTAAAATCGATGCTCGTGAATTTTGCTAGTTTCGATCTAAAACGATGTATCCCGTTGTTTTGAGCCGGAATACAAGTTTTCGCGCAGTTCTGAGAGAAAACGTTAACACCTTTCTCTCGTCTACTCTTCGACGACTTGTAAAATTGATGCTCGTGAATTTTGCTAGTTTCGATCTAAAACAATGTATCCCGTTGTATTGAGCTGGAATACAAGTTTTCGCGCAGTTCTTAGAGAAAATGTTTACACCTTTCTCTCGTCTACACTTCGACGACTTGTAAAATCAATGTTCTTGAATTATGCTAGTTTCGATCTACAACGTTGTATCCCGTTGTTTTGAGCCGGAATACAAGTTTTCGCGCAGTTCTGAGAGAAAAAGTTTACACCTTTCTCTCGTCTACTCTTCGACGACTACTAAAATCAATGTTCGTGAATCTCGCTAGTTCCGATCTAAAACGATGTATCCCGTTGTTTTGAGCCGGAATACAAGGTTTCGCGCAGTTCTGAGAGAAAAAGTTTACACCTTTCTCTCGTCTACTCTTCGACGACTAGTAAAATTGATGTTCGTGAATCTCGCTAGTTTCGATCTGAAACGATGTATCCCGTTGTTTTGAGCCGGAATACAAGGTTTCGCGCAGTTCTGAGAGAAAAAGTTTACACCTTTCTCTCGTCTACTCTTCGACGACTAGTAAAATTGATGTTCGTGAATCTCGCTAGTTTCGATCTAAAACTATGTATCTCGTTGTTTCGAGCCGGAATACAAGTTTTCGCGCAGTTCTGAGAGAAAAAGTTTACACCTTTCTCTCGTCTACTCTTCGACGACTTGTAAAGTCGATGCTCGTGAATTTTGCTAGTTTCGATCTAAAACGATGTATCCCGTTGTATTGAGCTGGAATACAAGTTTTCGCGCAGTTCTGAGAGAAAAAGTTTACACCTTTCTGTCGTCTACTCTTCGACGGCTTGTAAAATCGATGCTCGTGAATTTTGCTAGTTTCGATCTAAAACGATGTATCCCGTTGTTTTCAGCCGGAGTACAAGTTTACGCGCAGTTCTGGGAGAAAAAGTATACACCTTTCTGTCGGCTACTCTTCGACGACTTGTAAAATCGATGCTCGTGAATTATGCTAGTTTCGATCTAAAACGTTGTATCCTGTTGTTTTGAGCCGGAATACAAGTTTTCGCGCAGTTCTTAGAGAAAATGTTTACAGCTTTCTCTCATCTACACTTCGAAGACTTGTAAAATCGATGCTCGTGAATCTCGCTAGTTTCGATCTAAAACGATGTATCCCGTTGATTCGAGCCGGAATACAAGTTTTCGCGCAGTTCTGAGAGAAAAAGTTTACACCTTTCTCTCGTCTACTCTTCGACGACCCTTAAAATCGATGCTCGTGACTTTTGCTAGTTTTGATCTAAAACGATGTATCCCGTTGTATTGAGCTGGAATACAAGTTTTCGCGCAGTTCTGAGAGAAAAAGTTTACACCTTTCTGTCGTCTACTCTTCGACTACTTGTAAAATCGATGCTCGTGAATTTTGCTAGTTTCGATCTAAAACGATGTATCCCGTTGTTTTGAGCCGGAATACAAGTTTTCGCGCAGTTCTGAGAGAAAATGTTTACACCTTTTTGTCGTCTACTCTTCGACGACTTGTAAAATCGATGCTCGTGAATTATGCTAGTTTCGATCTAAAACGTTGTATCCCGTTGTTTTGAGCCGGAATACAAGTTTTCGCGCAGTTCTTAGAGAAAATGTTTACACCTTTCTCTCATCTACACTTCGAAGACTTGTAAAATCGATGCTCGTGAATTATGCTAGTTTCGATCTAAAACGTTGTATCTCGTTGTTTTGAGCCGGAATACAAGTTTTCGCGCAGTTCTGAGAGAAAAATTTTACACCTTTCTCTCGTCTACTCTTCGACGACTAGTAAAATCAATGTTCGTGAATCTCGCTCGTTCCGATCTAAAACGATGTAACCCGTCGTTTTGAGCCGGAATAAAGGTTTTCGCGCAGTTCTGAGAGAAAAAGTTTACACCTTTCTCTCGTCTACTCGCGACGACTTGTAAAATCGATGCTCGTGAGTTTTGCTAGTTTCGATCTTAAACGATGTATCCCGTTGTTTTGAACCGGAATACAAGTTTTCGCACAGTTCTGAGAGAAAACGTTTACACCTTTCTCTCGGCTACTTTTCGACGACTTGTAAAATCGATGCTCGTGAATTATGCTAGTTTCGATCTAAAACGATGTATCCCGTTGTATTGAGCTGGAATACAAGTTTTCGCGCAGTTCTGAGAGAAAAAGTTTACACCTTTCTGTCGTCTACTCTTCGACGACTTGTAAAATCGATGCTCGTGAATTTTGCTAGTTTCGATCTAAAACGATGTATCCCGTTGTTTTGAGCCGGAATACAAGTTTTCGCGCAGTTCTGAGAGAAAACGTTAACACCTTTCTCTCGTCTACTCTTCGACGACTTGTAAAATTGATGCTCGTGAATTTTGCTAGTTTCGATCTAAAACAATGTATCCCGTTGTATTGAGCTGGAATACAAGTTTTCGCGCAGTTCTTAGAGAAAATGTTTACACCTTTCTCTCGTCTACACTTCGACGACTTGTAAAATCAATGTTCTTGAATTATGCTAGTTTCGATCTACAACGTTGTATCCCGTTGTTTTGAGCCGGAATACAAGTTTTCGCGCAGTTCTGAGAGAAAAAGTTTACACCTTTCTCTCGTCTACTCTTCGACGACTACTAAAATCAATGTTCGTGAATCTCGCTAGTTCCGATCTAAAACGATGTATCCCGTTGTTTTGAGCCGGAATACAAGGTTTCGCGCAGTTCTGAGAGAAAAAGTTTACACCTTTCTCTCGTCTACTCTTCGACGACTAGTAAAATTGATGTTCGTGAATCTCGCTAGTTTCGATCTGAAACGATGTATCCCGTTGTTTTGAGCCGGAATACAAGGTTTCGCGCAGTTCTGAGAGAAAAAGTTTACACCTTTCTCTCGTCTACTCTTCGACGACTAGTAAAATTGATGTTCGTGAATCTCGCTAGTTTCGATCTAAAACTATGTATCTCGTTGTTTCGAGCCGGAATACAAGTTTTCGCGCAGTTCTGAGAGAAAAAGTTTACACCTTTCTCTCGTCTACTCTTCGACGACTTGTAAAGTCGATGCTCGTGAATTTTGCTAGTTTCAATCTAAAACGATGTATCCCGTTGTATTGAGCTGGAATACAAGTTTTCGCGCAGTTCTGAGAGAAAAAGTTTACACCTTTCTGTCGTCTACTCTTCGACGGCTTGTAAAATCGATGCTCGTGAATTTTGCTAGTTTCGATCTAAAACGATGTATCCCGTTGTTTTCAGCCGGAGTACAAGTTTACGCGCAGTTCTGGGAGAAAAAGTATACACCTTTCTGTCGGCTACTCTTCGACGACTTGTAAAATCGATGCTCATGAATTATGCTAGTTTCGATTTAAAACGTTGTATCCTGTTGTTTTGAGCCGGAATACAAGTTTTCGCGCAGTTCTTAGAGAAAATGTTTACAGCTTTCTCTCATCTACACTTCGAAGACTTGTAAAATCGATGCTCGTGAATCTCGCTAGTTTCGATCTAAAACGATGTATCCCGTTGATTCGAGCCGGAATACAAGTTTTCGCGCAGTTCTGAGAGAAAAAGTTTACACCTTCCTCTCGTCTACTCTTCGACGACCCTTAAAATCGATGCTCGTGACTTTTGCTAGTTTTGATCTAAAACGATGTATCCCGTTGTATTGAGCTGGAATACAAGTTTTCGCGCAGTTCTGAGAGAAAAAGTTTACACCTTTCTGTCGTCTACTCTTCGACTACTTGTAAAATCGATGCTCGTGAATTTTGCTAGTTTCGATCTAAAACGATGTATCCCGTTGTTTTGAGCCGGAATACAAGTTTTCGCGCAGTTCTGAGAGAAAATGTTTACACCTTTTTGTCGTCTACTCTTCGACGACTTGTAAAATCGATGCTCGTGAATTATGCTAGTTTCGATCTAAAACGTTGTATCCCGTTGTTTTGAGCCGGAATACAAGTTTTCGCGCAGTTCTTAGAGAAAATGTTTACACCTTTCTCTCATCTACACTTCGAAGACTTGTAAAATTGATGCTCGTGAATTATGCTAGTTTCGATCTAAAACGTTGTATCTCGTTGTTTTGAGCCGGAATACAAGTTTTCGCGCAGTTCTGAGAGAAAAATTTTACACCTTTCTCTCGTCTACTCTTCGACGACTAGTAAAATCAATGTTCGTGAATCTCGCTCGTTCCGATCTAAAACGATGTATCCCGTTGTTTTGAGCCGGAATACAAGGTTTCGCGCAGTTCTGAGAGAAAAAGTTTACACCTTTCTCTCGTCTACTCTTCGACGACTAGTAAAATCGATGTTTGTGAATCTCGCTAGTTTCGATCTAAAACGATGTAACCCGTCGTTTTGAGCCGGAATAAAGGTTTTCGCGCAGTTCTGAGAGAAAAAGTTTACACCTTTCTCTCGTCTACTCGCGACGACTTGTAAAATCGATGCTCGTGAGTTTTGCTAGTTTCGATCTTAAACGATGTATCCCGTTGTTTTGAACCGGAATACAAGTTTTCGCACAGTTCTGAGAGAAAACGTTTACACCTTTCTCTCGGCTACTTTTCGACGACTTGTAAAATCGATGCTCGTGAATTATGCTAGTTTCGATCTAAAACGATGTATCCCGTTGTATTGAGCTGGAATACAAGTTTTCGCGCAGTTCTGAGAGAAAAAGTTTACACCTTTCTGTCGTCTACTCTTCGACGACTTGTAAAATCGATGCTCGTGAATTTTGCTAGTTTCGATCTAAAACGATGTATCCCGTTGTTTTGAGCCGGAATACAAGTTTTCGCGCAGTTCTGAGAGAAAACGTTAACACCTTTCTCTCGTCTACTCTTCGACGACTTGTAAAATTGATGCTCGTGAATTTTGCTAGTTTCGATCTAAAACAATGTATCCCGTTGTATTGAGCTGGAATACAAGTTTTCGCGCAGTTCTGAGAGAAAATGTTTACACCTTTCTCTCGTCTACACTTCGACGACTTGTAAAATCGATGCTCGTGAATTATGCTAGTTTCGATCTAGTACGATGTATCTCGTTGTTTTGAGCCGCAATACAAGTTTTCGCGCAGTTCTGAGAAAAAATGTTTACACCTTTCTGTCGTCTACTCTTCGACGACATGTAAATTCGATGCTTGTGAATTTTGCTAGTTTCGATCTAAAACGATGTATCCCGTTGTTTTGAGCCGGAGTACAAGTTTAAGCGCAGTTCTGGGAGAAAAAGTTTACACCTTTCTCTCGTCTACACTTCGACGACTTGTAAAATCAATGTTCTTGAATTATGCTAGTTTCGAACTAAAACGTTGTATCCCGTTGTTTTGAGGCGGAATACAAGTTTACGCGCAGTTCTGGGTGAACAATTTTACACCTTTCTCTCGTCTACTCTTCGACGACTAGTAAAATCAATGTTCGTGAATCTCGCTAGTTCCGATCTAAAACGATGTATCCCGTTGTTTTGAGCCGGAATACAAGGTTTCGCGCAGTTCTGAGAGAAAAAGTTTACACCTTTCTCTCGTCTACTCTTCGACGACTAGTAAAATTGATGTTCGTGAATCTCGCTAGTTTCGATCTAAAACGATGTATCTCGTTGTTTCGAGCCGGAATACAAGTTTTCGCGCAGTTCTGAGAGAAAAAGTTTACACCTTTCTCTCGTCTACTCTTCGACGACTTGTAAAGTCGATGCTCGTGAATTTTGCTAGTTTCGATCTAAAACGATGTATCCCGTTGTATTGAGCGGGACTACAAGTTTTCGCGCAGTTCTGAGAGTAAAAGTTTACACCTTTCTGACGTCTACTCTTCGACGGCTTGTAAAATCGATGCTCGTGAATTTTGCTAGTTTCGATCTAAAACGATGTATCCCGTTGTTTTGAGCCGGAATACAAGTTTTCGCGCAGTTCTTAGAGAAAATGTTTACAGCTTTCTCTCATCTACACTTCGAAGACTTGTAAAATCGATGCTCGTGAATCTCGCTAGTTTCGATCTAAAACGATGTATCCCGTTGATTCGAGCCGGAATACAAGTTTTCGCGCAGTTCTGAGAGAAAAAGTTTACACCTTTCTCTCGTCTACTCTTCGACGACCCTTAAAATCGATGCTCGTGACTTTTGCTAGTTTTGATCTAAAACGATGTATCCCGTTGTATTGAGCTGGAATACAAGTTTTCGCGCAGTTCTGAGAGAAAAAGTTTACACCTTTCTGTCGTCTACTCTTCGACGACTTGTAAAATCGATGCTCGTGAATTTTGCTAGTTTCGATCTAAAACGATGTATCCCGTTGTTTTGAGCCGGAATACAAGTTTTCGCGCAATTCTTAGAGAAAATGTTTACACCTTTCTCTCATCTACACTTCGAAGACTTGTAAAATCGATGCTCGTGAATTATGCTAGTTTCGATCTAAAACGTTGTATCCCGTTGTTTTGAGCCGGAATACAAGTTTTCGCGCAGTTCTTAGAGAAAATGTTTACACCTTTCTCTCATCTACACTTCGAAGACTTGTAAAATCGATGCTCGTGAATTATGCTAGTTTCGATCTAAAACGTTGTATCTCGTTGTTTTGAGCCGGAATACAAGTTTTCGCGCAGTTCTGAGAGAAAAATTTTACACCTTTCTCTCGTCTACTCTTCGACGACTAGTAAAATCAATGTTCGTGAATCTCGCTCGTTCCGATCTAAAACGATGTATCCCGTTGTTTTGAGCCGGAATACAAGGTTTCGCGCAGTTCTGAGAGAAAAAGTTTACACCTTTCTCTCGTCTACTCTTCGACGACTAGTAAAATCGATGTTTGTGAATCTCGCTAGTTTCGATCTAAAACGATGTAACCCGTCGTTTTGAGCCGGAATAAAGGTTTTCGCGCAGTTCTGAGAGAAAAAGTTTACACCTTTCTCTCGTCTACTCGCGACGACTTGTAAAATCGATGCTCGTGAGTTTTGCTAGTTTCGATCTTAAACGATGTATCCCGTTGTTTTGAACCGGAATACAAGTTTTCGCACAGTTCTGAGAGAAAACGTTTACACCTTTCTCTCGGCTACTTTTCGACGACTTGTAAAATCGATGCTCGTGAATTATGCTAGTTTCGATCTAAAACGATGTATCCCGTTGTATTGAGCTGGAATACAAGTTTTCGCGCAGTTCTGAGAGAAAAAGTTTACACCTTTCTGTCGTCTACTCTTCGACGACTTGTAAAATCGATGCTCGTGAATTTTGCTAGTTTCGATCTAAAACGATGTATCCCGTTGTTTTGAGCCGGAATACAAGTTTTCGCGCAGTTCTGAGAGAAAACGTTAACACCTTTCTCTCGTCTACTCTTCGACGACTTGTAAAATTGATGCTCGTGAATTTTGCTAGTTTCGATCTAAAACAATGTATCCCGTTGTATTGAGCTGGAATACAAGTTTTCGCGCAGTTCTTAGAGAAAATGTTTACACCTTTCTCTCGTCTACACTTCGACGACTTGTAAAATCAATGTTCTTGAATTATGCTAGTTTCGATCTACAACGTTGTATCCCGTTGTTTTGAGCCGGAATACAAGTTTTCGCGCAGTTCTGAGAGAAAAAGTTTACACCTTTCTCTCGTCTACTCTTCGACGACTACTAAAATCAATGTTCGTGAATCTCGCTAGTTCCGATCTAAAACGATGTATCCCGTTGTTTTGAGCCGGAATACAAGGTTTCGCGCAGTTCTGAGAGAAAAAGTTTACACCTTTCTCTCGTCTACTCTTCGACGACTAGTAAAATTGATGTTCGTGAATCTCGCTAGTTTCGATCTGAAACGATGTATCCCGTTGTTTTGAGCCGGAATACAAGGTTTCGCGCAGTTCTGAGAGAAAAAGTTTACACCTTTCTCTCGTCTACTCTTCGACGACTAGTAAAATTGATGTTCGTGAATCTCGCTAGTTTCGATCTAAAACTATGTATCTCGTTGTTTCGAGCCGGAATACAAGTTTTCGCGCAGTTCTGAGAGAAAAAGTTTACACCTTTCTCTCGTCTACTCTTCGACGACTTGTAAAGTCGATGCTCGTGAATTTTGCTAGTTTCGATCTAAAACGATGTATCCCGTTGTATTGAGCTGGAATACAAGTTTTCGCGCAGTTCTGAGAGAAAAAGTTTACACCTTTCTGTCGTCTACTCTTCGACGGCTTGTAAAATCGATGCTCGTGAATTTTGCTAGTTTCGATCTAAAACGATGTATCCCGTTGTTTTCAGCCGGAGTACAAGTTTACGCGCAGTTCTGGGAGAAAAAGTATACACCTTTCTGTCGGCTACTCTTCGACGACTTGTAAAATCGATGCTCGTGAATTATGCTAGTTTCGATCTAAAACGTTGTATCCTGTTGTTTTGAGCCGGAATACAAGTTTTCGCGCAGTTCTTAGAGAAAATGTTTACAGCTTTCTCTCATCTACACTTCGAAGACTTGTAAAATCGATGCTCGTGAATCTCGCTAGTTTCGATCTAAAACGATGTATCCCGTTGATTCGAGCCGGAATACAAGTTTTCGCGCAGTTCTGAGAGAAAAAGTTTACACCTTTCTCTCGTCTACTCTTCGACGACCCTTAAAATCGATGCTCGTGACTTTTGCTAGTTTTGATCTAAAACGATGTATCCCGTTGTATTGAGCTGGAATACAAGTTTTCGCGCAGTTCTGAGAGAAAAAGTTTACACCTTTCTGTCGTCTACTCTTCGACTACTTGTAAAATCGATGCTCGTGAATTTTGCTAGTTTCGATCTAAAACGATGTATCCCGTTGTTTTGAGCCGGAATACAAGTTTTCGCGCAGTTCTGAGAGAAAATGTTTACACCTTTTTGTCGTCTACTCTTCGACGACTTGTAAAATCGATGCTCGTGAATTATGCTAGTTTCGATCTAAAACGTTGTATCCCGTTGTTTTGAGCCGGAATACAAGTTTTCGCGCAGTTCTTAGAGAAAATGTTTACACCTTTCTCTCATCTACACTTCGAAGACTTGTAAAATCGATGCTCGTGAATTATGCTAGTTTCGATCTAAAACGTTGTATCTCGTTGTTTTGAGCCGGAATACAAGTTTTCGCGCAGTTCTGAGAGAAAAATTTTACACCTTTCTCTCGTCTACTCTTCGACGACTAGTAAAATCAATGTTCGTGAATCTCGCTCGTTCCGATCTAAAACGATGTATCCCGTTGTTTTGAGCCGGAATACAAGGTTTCGCGCAGTTCTGAGAGAAAAAGTTTACACCTTTCTCTCGTCTACTCTTCGACGACTAGTAAAATCGATGTTTGTGAATCTCGCTAGTTTCGATCTAAAACGATGTAACCCGTCGTTTTGAGCCGGAATAAAGGTTTTCGCGCAGTTCTGAGAGAAAAAGTTTACACCTTTCTCTCGTCTACTCGCGACGACTTGTAAAATCGATGCTCGTGAGTTTTGCTAGTTTCGATCTTAAACGATGTATCCCGTTGTTTTGAACCGGAATACAAGTTTTCGCACAGTTCTGAGAGAAAACGTTTACACCTTTCTCTCGGCTACTTTTCGACGACTTGTAAAATCGATGCTCGTGAATTATGCTAGTTTCGATCTAAAACGATGTATCCCGTTGTATTGAGCTGGAATACAAGTTTTCGCGCAGTTCTGAGAGAAAAAGTTTACACCTTTCTGTCGTCTACTCTTCGACGACTTGTAAAATCGATGCTCGTGAATTTTGCTAGTTTCGATCTAAAACGATGTATCCCGTTGTTTTGAGCCGGAATACAAGTTTTCGCGCAGTTCTGAGAGAAAACGTTAACACCTTTCTCTCGTCTACTCTTCGACGACTTGTAAAATTGATGCTCGTGAATTTTGCTAGTTTCGATCTAAAACAATGTATCCCGTTGTATTGAGCTGGAATACAAGTTTTCGCGCAGTTCTTAGAGAAAATGTTTACACCTTTCTCTCGTCTACACTTCGACGACTTGTAAAATCAATGTTCTTGAATTATGCTAGTTTCGATCTACAACGTTGTATCCCGTTGTTTTGAGCCGGAATACAAGTTTTCGCGCAGTTCTGAGAGAAAAAGTTTACACCTTTCTCTCGTCTACTCTTCGACGACTACTAAAATCAATGTTCGTGAATCTCGCTAGTTCCGATCTAAAACGATGTATCCCGTTGTTTTGAGCCGGAATACAAGGTTTCGCGCAGTTCTGAGAGAAAAAGTTTACACCTTTCTCTCGTCTACTCTTCGACGACTAGTAAAATTGATGTTCGTGAATCTCGCTAGTTTCGATCTGAAACGATGTATCCCGTTGTTTTGAGCCGGAATACAAGGTTTCGCGCAGTTCTGAGAGAAAAAGTTTACACCTTTCTCTCGTCTACTCTTCGACGACTAGTAAAATTGATGTTCGTGAATCTCGCTAGTTTCGATCTAAAACTATGTATCTCGTTGTTTCGAGCCGGAATACAAGTTTTCGCGCAGTTCTGAGAGAAAAAGTTTACACCTTTCTCTCGTCTACTCTTCGACGACTTGTAAAGTCGATGCTCGTGAATTTTGCTAGTTTCGATCTAAAACGATGTATCCCGTTGTATTGAGCTGGAATACAAGTTTTCGCGCAGTTCTGAGAGAAAAAGTTTACACCTTTCTGTCGTCTACTCTTCGACGGCTTGTAAAATCGATGCTCGTGAATTTTGCTAGTTTCGATCTAAAACGATGTATCCCGTTGTTTTCAGCCGGAGTACAAGTTTACGCGCAGTTCTGGGAGAAAAAGTATACACCTTTCTGTCGGCTACTCTTCGACGACTTGTAAAATCGATGCTCGTGAATTATGCTAGTTTCGATCTAAAACGTTGTATCCTGTTGTTTTGAGCCGGAATACAAGTTTTCGCGCAGTTCTTAGAGAAAATGTTTACAGCTTTCTCTCATCTACACTTCGAAGACTTGTAAAATCGATGCTCGTGAATCTCGCTAGTTTCGATCTAAAACGATGTATCCCGTTGATTCGAGCCGGAATACAAGTTTTCGCGCAGTTCTGAGAGAAAAAGTTTACACCTTTCTCTCGTCTACTCTTCGACGACCCTTAAAATCGATGCTCGTGACTTTTGCTAGTTTTGATCTAAAACGATGTATCCCGTTGTATTGAGCTGGAATACAAGTTTTCGCGCAGTTCTGAGAGAAAAAGTTTACACCTTTCTGTCGTCTACTCTTCGACTACTTGTAAAATCGATGCTCGTGAATTTTGCTAGTTTCGATCTAAAACGATGTATCCCGTTGTTTTGAGCCGGAATACAAGTTTTCGCGCAGTTCTGAGAGAAAATGTTTACACCTTTTTGTCGTCTACTCTTCGACGACTTGTAAAATCGATGCTCGTGAATTATGCTAGTTTCGATCTAAAACGTTGTATCCCGTTGTTTTGAGCCGGAATACAAGTTTTCGCGCAGTTCTTAGAGAAAATGTTTACACCTTTCTCTCATCTACACTTCGAAGACTTGTAAAATCGATGCTCGTGAATTATGCTAGTTTCGATCTAAAACGTTGTATCTCGTTGTTTTGAGCCGGAATACAAGTTTTCGCGCAGTTCTGAGAGAAAAATTTTACACCTTTCTCTCGTCTACTCTTCGACGACTAGTAAAATCAATGTTCGTGAATCTCGCTCGTTCCGATCTAAAACGATGTATCCCGTTGTTTTGAGCCGGAATACAAGGTTTCGCGCAGTTCTGAGAGAAAAAGTTTACACCTTTCTCTCGTCTACTCTTCGACGACTAGTAAAATTGATGTTTGTGAATCTCGCTAGTTTCGATCTAAAACGATGTAACCCGTCGTTTTGAGCCGGAATAAAGGTTTTCGCGCAGTTCTGAGAGAAAAAGTTTACACCTTTCTCTCGTCTACTCGCGACGACTTGTAAAATCGATGCTCGTGAGTTTTGCTAGTTTCGATCTTAAACGATGTATCCCGTTGTTTTGAACCGGAATACAAGTTTTCGCACAGTTCTGAGAGAAAACGTTTACACCTTTCTCTCGGCTACTTTTCGACGACTTGTAAAATCGATGCTCGTGAATTATGCTAGTTTCGATCTAAAACGATGTATCCCGTTGTATTGAGCTGGAATACAAGTTTTCGCGCAGTTCTGAGAGAAAAAGTTTACACCTTTCTGTCGTCTACTCTTCGACGACTTGTAAAATCGATGCTCGTGAATTTTGCTAGTTTCGATCTAAAACGATGTATCCCGTTGTTTTGAGCCGGAATACAAGTTTTCGCGCAGTTCTGAGAGAAAACGTTAACACCTTTCTCTCGTCTACTCTTCGACGACTTGTAAAATTGATGCTCGTGAATTTTGCTAGTTTCGATCTAAAACAATGTATCCCGTTGTATTGAGCTGGAATACAAGTTTTCGCGCAGTTCTGAGAGAAAATGTTTACACCTTTCTCTCGTCTACACTTCGACGACTTGTAAAATCGATGCTCGTGAATTATGCTAGTTTCGATCTAGTACGATGTATCTCGTTGTTTTGAGCCGCAATACAAGTTTTCGCGCAGTTCTGAGAAAAAATGTTTACACCTTTCTGTCGTCTACTCTTCGACGACATGTAAATTCGATGCTTGTGAATTTTGCTAGTTTCGATCTAAAACGATGTATCCCGTTGTTTTGAGCCGGAGTACAAGTTTAAGCGCAGTTCTGGGAGAAAAAGTTTACACCTTTCTCTCGTCTACACTTCGACGACTTGTAAAATCAATGTTCTTGAATTATGCTAGTTTCGAACTAAAACGTTGTATCCCGTTGTTTTGAGGCGGAATACAAGTTTACGCGCAGTTCTGGGTGAACAATTTTACACCTTTCTCTCGTCTACTCTTCGACGACTAGTAAAATCAATGTTCGTGAATCTCGCTAGTTCCGATCTAAAACGATGTATCCCGTTGTTTTGAGCCGGAATACAAGGTTTCGCGCAGTTCTGAGAGAAAAAGTTTACACCTTTCTCTCGTCTACTCTTCGACGACTAGTAAAATTGATGTTCGTGAATCTCGCTAGTTTCGATCTAAAACGATGTATCTCGTTGTTTCGAGCCGGAATACAAGTTTTCGCGCAGTTCTGAGAGAAAAAGTTTACACCTTTCTCTCGTCTACTCTTCGACGACTTGTAAAGTCGATGCTCGTGAATTTTGCTAGTTTCGATCTAAAACGATGTATCCCGTTGTATTGAGCGGGACTACAAGTTTTCGCGCAGTTCTGAGAGTAAAAGTTTACACCTTTCTGACGTCTACTCTTCGACGGCTTGTAAAATCGATGCTCGTGAATTTTGCTAGTTTCGATCTAAAACGATGTATCCCGTTGTTTTGAGCCGGAATACAAGTTTTCGCGCAGTTCTTAGAGAAAATGTTTACAGCTTTCTCTCATCTACACTTCGAAGACTTGTAAAATCGATGCTCGTGAATCTCGCTAGTTTCGATCTAAAACGATGTATCCCGTTGATTCGAGCCGGAATACAAGTTTTCGCGCAGTTCTGAGAGAAAAAGTTTACACCTTTCTCTCGTCTACTCTTCGACGACCCTTAAAATCGATGCTCGTGACTTTTGCTAGTTTTGATCTAAAACGATGTATCCCGTTGTATTGAGCTGGAATACAAGTTTTCGCGCAGTTCTGAGAGAAAAAGTTTACACCTTTCTGTCGTCTACTCTTCGACGACTTGTAAAATCGATGCTCGTGAATTTTGCTAGTTTCGATCTAAAACGATGTATCCCGTTGTTTTGAGCCGGAATACAAGTTTTCGCGCAATTCTTAGAGAAAATGTTTACACCTTTCTCTCATCTACACTTCGAAGACTTGTAAAATCGATGCTCGTGAATTATGCTAGTTTCGATCTAAAACGTTGTATCCCGTTGTTTTGAGCCGGAATACAAGTTTTCGCGCAGTTCTGAGAGAAAAAGTTTGCACCTTTCTCTCGTCTACACTTCGACGACTTGTAAAATCAATGTTCTTGAATTATGCTAGTTTCGAACTAAAACGTATCCCGTTGTTTTGAGGTGGAATACAAGTTTACGCGCAGTTCTGGGTGAAAAATTTTACACCTTTCTCTCGTCTACTCTTCGACGACTAGTAAAATCAATGTTCGTGAATCTCGCTCGTTCCAATCTAAAACGATGTAACCCGTCGTTTTGAGCCGGAATAAAGGTTTTCGCGCAGTTCTGAGAGAAAAAGTTTACACCTTTCTCTCGTCTACTCTCGACGACTTGTAAAATCGATGCTCGTGAGTTTTGCTAGTTTCGATCTTAAACGATGTATCCCGTTGTTTTGAACCGGAATACAAGTTTTCGCACAGTTCTGAGAGTAAAAATTTACACCTATCTCTCATCTACTCTTCGACAATTTGTAAAATCGATGCTCGTGAATCTTGCTAGTTTCGATCTAAGACGATGTATCCCCTTGTTTTGAGCCGGAATACAAGTTTTCACGCAGTTCTGAGAGAAAAAGTTTACACCTTTCTGTCGTCTACTCTTCGACGACTTGTAAAATCGATGCTCGTGAATTTTGCTAGTTTCGATCTAAAACGATGTATCCCGTTGTTTTGAGCCGGAATACAAGTTTTCGCGCAGTTCTGAGAGAAAACGTTTACACCTTTCTCTCGTCTACTCCTCGACGACTTGTAAAATTGATGCTCGTGAATTTTGCTAGTTTCGATCTAAAACAATGTATCCCGTTGTATTGAGCTGGAATACAAGTTTTCGCGCAGTTCTGAGAGAAAATGTTTACACCTTTCTCTCGTCTACACTTCGACGACTTGTAAAATCGATGCTCGTGAATTATGCTAGTTTCGATCTAGTACGATGTATCTCGTTGTTTTGAGCCGCAATACAAGTTTTCGCGCAGTTCTGAGAAAAAATGTTTACACCTTTCTGTCGTCTACTCTTCGACGACATGTAAATTCGATGCTTGTGAATTTTGCTAGTTTCGATCTAAAACGATGTATCCCGTTGTTTTGAGCCGGAGTACAAGTTTAAGCGCAGTTCTGGGAGAAAAAGTTTACACCTTTCTCTCGTCTACACTTCGACGACTTGTAAAATCAATGTTCTTGAATTATGCTAGTTTCGAACTAAAACGTTGTATCCCGTTGTTTTGAGGCGGAATACAAGTTTACGCGCAGTTCTGGGTGAACAATTTTACACCTTTCTCTCGTCTACTCTTCGACGACTAGTTAAATCAATGTTCGTGAATCTCGCTAGTTCCGATCTAAAACGATGTATATCGTTGTTTTGAGCCGGAATACAAGGTTTCGCGCAGTTCTGAGAGAAAAAGTTTACACCTTTCTCTCGTCTACTCTTCGACGACTAGTAAAATTGATGTTCGTGAATCTCGCTAGTTTCGATCTAAAACGATGTACCTCGTTGTTTCGAGCCGGAATACAAGTTTTCGCGCAGTTCTGAGAGAAAAAGTTTACACCTTTCTCTCGTCTACTCTTCGACGACTTGTAAAGTCGATGCTCGTGAATTTTGCTAGTTTCGATCTAAAACGATGTATCCCGTTGTATTGAGCTGGAATACAAGTTTTCGCGCAGTTCTGAGAGAAAAAGTTTACACCTTTCTGTCGTCTACTCTTCGACGGCTTGTAAAATCGATGCTCGTGAATTTTTCTAGTTTCGATCTAAAACGATGTATCCCGTTGTTTTGAGCCGGAGTACAAGTTTACGCGCAGTTCTGGGAGAAAAAGTATACACCTTTCTGTCGGCTACTCTTCGATGACTTGTAAAATCGATGCTCGTGAATTATGCTAGTTTCGATCTAAAACGTTGTATCCTGTTGTTTTGAGCCGGAATACAAGTTTTCGCGCAGTTCTTAGAGAAAATATTTACACCTTTCTCTCATCTACACTTCGAAGACTTGTAAAATCGATGCTCGTGAATCTCGCTAGTTTCGATTAAAAACGATGTATCCCATTGATTCGAGCCGGAATACAAGTTTTCGCGCCGTTCTGAGAGAAAAAGTTTACACCTTTCTCTCGTCTACTCTTCGATGACCCTTAAAATCGATGCTCGTGACTTTTGCTAGTTTTGATCTAAAACGATGTATCCCGTTGTATTGAGCTGGAATACAAGTTTTCGCGCAGTTCTGAGAGAAAAAGTTTACACCTTTCTGTCGTCTACTCTTCGACGACTTGTAAAATCGATGCTCGTGAATTTTGCTAGTTTCGATCTAAAACGATGTATCCCGTTGTTTTGAGCCGGAATACAAGTTTTCGCGCAGTTCTGAGAGAAAATGTTTACACCTTTCTGTCGTCTACTCTTCGACGACTTGTAAAATCGATGCTCGTGAATTATGCTAGTTTCGATCTAAAACAATGTATCCCGTTGTATTGAGCTGGAATACAAGTTTTCGCGCAGTTCTGAGAGAAAATGTTTACACCTTTCTCTCGTCTACACTGCGACGACTTGTAAAATCGATGCTCGTGAATTATGCTAGTTTCGATCTAGTACGATGTATCTCGTTGTTTTGAGCCGCAATACAAGTTTTCGCGCAGTTCTGAGAAAAAATGTTTACACCTTTCTGTCGTCTACTCTTCGACGACATGTAAAATCGATGCTTGTGAATTTTGCTAGTTTCGATCTAAAACGATGTATCCCGTTGTTTTGAGCCGGAGTACAAGTTTAAGCGCAGTTCTGGGAGAAAAAGTTTACACCTTTCTCTCGTCTACACTTCGACGACTTGTAAAATCAATGTTCTTGAATTATGCTAGTTCCGATCTAAAACGATGTATCCCGTTGTTTTGAGCCGGAATACAAGGTTTCGCGCAGTTCTGAGAGAAAAAGTTTACACCTTTCTCTCGTCTACTCTTCGACGACTAGTAAAATCAATGTTCGTGAATCTCGCTAGTTCCGATCTAAAACGATGTATCCCGTTGTTTTGAGCCGGAATACAAGGTTTCGCGCAGTTCTGAGAGAAAAAGTTTACACCTTTCTCTCGTCTACTCTTCGACGACTAGTAAAATTGATGTTCGTGAATCTCGCTAGTTTCGATCTAAAACGATGTATCTCGTTGTTTCGAGCCGGAATACAAATTGTCGCGCAGTTCTGAGAGAAAAAGTTTACACCTTTCTCTCGTCTACTCTTCGACGACTTGTAAAGTCGATGCTCGTGAATTTTGCTAGTTTCGATCTAAAACGATGTATCCCGTTGTATTGAGCTGGAATACAAGTTTTCGCGCAGTTCTGAGAGAAAAAGTTTACACCTTTCTGTCGTCTACTCTTCGACGGCTTGTAAAATCGATGCTCGTGAATTTTGCTAGTTTCGATCTAAAACGATGTATCCCGTTGTTTTGAGCCGGAGTACAAGTTTACGCGCAGTTCTGGGAGAAAAAGTATACACCTTTCTGTCGGCTACTCTTCGATGACTTGTAAAATCGATGCTCGTGAATTATGCTAGTTTCGATCTAAAACGTTGTATCCTGTTGTTTTGAGCCGGAATACAAGTTTTCGCGCAGTTCTTAGAGAAAATGTTTACACCTTTCTCTCATCTACACTTCGAAGCTTGTAAAATCGATGCTCGTGAATCTCGCTAGTTTCGATTTAAAACGATGTATCCCGTTGATTCGAGCCGGAATACAAGTTTTCGCGCCGTTCTGAGAGAAAAAGTTTACACCTTTCTCTCGTCTACTCTTCGACGACCCTTAAAATCGATGCTCGTGACTTTTGCTAGTTTTGATCTAAAACGATGTATCCCGTTGTATTGAGCTGGAATACAAGTTTTCGCGCAGTTCTGAGAGAAAAAGTTTACACCTTTCTGTCGTCTACTCTTCGACGACTTGTAAAATCGATGCTCGTGAATTTTGCTAGTTTCGATCTAAAACGATGTATCCCGTTGTTTTGAGCCGGAATACAAGTTTTCGCGCAGTTCTGAGAGAAAATGTTTACACCTTTCTGTCGTCTGCTCTTCGACGACTTGTAAAATCGATGCTCGTGAATTATGCTAGTTTCGATCTAAAACGTTGTATCCCGTTGTTTTGAGCCGGAATACAAGTTTTCGCGCAGTTCTGAGAGAAAATGTTTACACCTTTCTGTCGTCTACTCTTCGACGACTTGTAAAATCGATGCTCGTGAATTATGCTAGTTTCGATCTAAAACAATGTATCCCGTTGTATTGAGCTGGAATACAAGTTTTCGCGCAGTTCTGAGAGAAAATGTTTACACCTTTCTCTCGTCTACACTGCGACGACTTGTAAAATCGATGCTCGTGAATTATGCTAGTTTCGATCTAGTACGATGTATCTCGTTGTTTTGAGCCGCAATACAAGTTTTCGCGCAGTTCTGAGAAAAAATGTTTACACCTTTCTGTCGTCTACTCTTCGACGACATGTAAAATCGATGCTTGTGAATTTTGCTAGTTTCGATCTAAAACGATGTATCCCGTTGTTTTGAGCCGGAGTACAAGTTTAAGCGCAGTTCTGGGAGAAAAAGTTTACACCTTTCTCTCGTCTACACTTCGACGACTTGTAAAATCAATGTTCTTGAATTATGCTAGTTCCGATCTAAAACGATGTATCCCGTTGTTTTGAGCCGGAATACAAGGTTTCGCGCAGTTCTGAGAGAAAAAGTTTACACCTTTCTCTCGTCTACTCTTCGACGACTAGTAAAATCAATGTTCGTGAATCTCGCTAGTTCCGATCTAAAACGATGTATCCCGTTGTTTTGAGCCGGAATACAAGGTTTCGCGCAGTTCTGAGAGAAAAAGTTTACACCTTTCTCTCGTCTACTCTTCGACGACTTGTAAAGTCGATGCTCGTGAATTTTGCTAGTTTCGATCTAAAACGATGTATCCCGTTGTATTGAGCTGGAATACAAGTTTTCGCGCAGTTCTGAGAGAAAAAGTTTACACCTTTCTGTCGTCTACTCTTCGACGGCTTGTAAAATCGATGCTCGTGAATTTTGCTAGTTTCGATCTAAAACGATGTATCCCGTTGTTTTGAGCCGGAGTACAAGTTTACGCGCAGTTCTGGGAGAAAAAGTATACACCTTTCTGTCGGCTACTCTTCGATGACTTGTAAAATCGATGCTCGTGAATTATGCTAGTTTCGATCTAAAACGTTGTATCCTGTTGTTTTGAGCCGGAATACAAGTTTTCGCGCAGTTCTTAGAGAAAATGTTTACACCTTTCTCTCATCTACACTTCGAAGCTTGTAAAATCGATGCTCGTGAATCTCGCTAGTTTCGATTTAAAACGATGTATCCCGTTGATTCGAGCCGGAATACAAGTTTTCGCGCCGTTCTGAGAGAAAAAGTTTACACCTTTCTCTCGTCTACTCTTCGACGACCCTTAAAATCGATGCTCGTGACTTTTGCTAGTTTTGTTCTAAAACGATGTATCCCGTTGTATTGAGCTGGAATACAAGTTTTCGCGCAGTTCTGAGAGAAAAAGTTTACACCTTTCTGTCGTCTACTCTTCGACGACTTGTAAAATCGATGCTCGTGAATTTTGCTAGTTTCGATCTAAAACGATGTATCCCGTTGTTTTCAGCCGGAATACAAGTTTTCGCGCAGTTCTGAGAGAAAATGTTTACACCTTTCTGTCGTCTGCTCTTCGACGACTTGTAAAATCGATGCTCGTGAATTATGCTAGTTTCGATCTAAAACGTTGTATCCCGTTGTTTTGAGCCGGAATACAAGTTTTCGCGCAGTTCTTAGAGAAAATGTTTACACCTTTCTCTCATCTACACTTCGAAGCTTGTAAAATCGATGCTCGTGAATCTCGCTAGTTTCGATTTAAAACGATGTATCCCGTTGATTCGAGCCGGAATACAAGTTTTCGCGCCGTTCTGAGAGAAAAAGTTTACACCTTTCTCTCGTCTACTCTTCGACGACCCTTAAAATCGATGCTCGTGACTTTTGCTAGTTTTGATCTAAAACGATGTATCCCGTTGTATTGAGCTGGAATACAAGTTTTCGCGCAGTTCTGAGAGAAAAAGTTTACACCTTTCTGTCGTCTACTCTTCGACGACTTGTAAAATCGATGCTCGTGAATTTTGCTAGTTTCGATCTAAAACGATGTATCCCGTTGTTTTGAGCCGGAATACAAGTTTTCGCGCAGTTCTGAGAGAAAATGTTTACACCTTTCTGTCGTCTGCTCTTCGACGACTTGTAAAATCGATGCTCGTGAATTATGCTAGTTTCGATCTAAAACGTTGTATCCCGTTGTTTTGAGCCGGAATACAAGTTTTCGCGCAGTTCTTAGAGAAAATGTTTACACCTTTCTCTCATCTACACTTCGAAGACTTGTAAAATCGATGCTCGTGAATTATGCTAGTTTCGATCTACAACGTTGTATCCCGTTGTTTTGAGCCGGAATACAAGTTTTCGCGCAGTTCTGAGAGAAAAAGTTTACACCTTTCTCTCGTCTACTCTTCGACGACTACTAAAATCAATGTTCGTGAATCTCGCTAGTTCCGATCTAAAACGATGTATCCCGTTGTTTTGAGCCGGAATACAAGGTTTCGCGCAGTTCTGAGAGAAAAAGTGTACACCTTTCTCTCGTCTACTCTTCGACGACTAGTAAAATTGATGTTCGTGAATCTCGCTAGTTTCGATCTAAAACGATGTATCTCGTTGTTTCGAGCCGGAATACAAGTTTTCGCGCAGTTCTGAGAGAAAAAGTTTACACCTTTCTCTCGTCTACTCTTCGACGACTACTAAAATCAATGTTCGTGAATCTCGCTAGTTCCGATCTAAAACGATGTATCCCGTTGTTTTGAGCCGGAATACAAGGTTTCGCGCAGTTCTGAGAGAAAAAGTTTACACCTTTCTCTCGTCTACTCTTCGACGACTAGTGAAATCGATGTTCGTGAATCCCGCTAGTTTCGATCTAAAACGATGTATCCCGTTGTTTCGAGCCGGAATACAAGTTTTCGCGCAGTTCTGAGAGAAAAAGTTTACACCTTTCTCTCGTCTACCGTTCGATGACTTGTAAAACCGATGTGCGTGAATTTTGCTAGTTTCGATCTAAAACGATGTATCTCGTTGTATTGAGCTGGAATACAAGTTTTCGCGCAGTTCTGAGAGAAAAAGTTTACACCTTTCTGTCGGCTACTCTTCGACGACTTGTAAAATCGATGCTCGTGAATTATGCTAGTTTCGATCTAAAACGTTGTATCCCGTTGTTTTGAGCCGGAATACAAGTTTTCGCGCAGATCTGAGAGAAAATGTTTACACCTTTCTCTCGCCTACACTTCGACGAGTTGTAAAATCGATGCTCGTGAATTATGCTAGTTTCGATCTAAAACGATGTATCCCGTTGTTTTGAGCCGGAATACAAGTTTTCGCGCAGTTCTGAGAGAAAATGTTTACACCTTTCTCTCGTCTACACTTCGACGAGTTGTAAAATCGATGCTCGTGAATTATGCTAGTTTCGATCTAAAACGATGTATCCCGTTGTTTTGAGCCGGAATACAAGTTTCCGCGCAGTTCTGAGAGAAAAAGTTTACACCTTTCTCTCGTCTACTCTTCGACGACTAGTAAAATCGATGTTCGTGAATCTCGCTAGTTTCGATCTAAACGATGTATCCCGTTGATTCGAGCCGGAATACAAGTTTTCACGCAGTTCTGAGAGAAAAAGTTTACACCTTTCTGTCGTCTACTCTTCGACGACTTGTAAAATCGATGCTCGTGAATTTTGCTAGTTTCGATCTAAAACGATGTAACCCGTTGTTTTGAGCCGGAATACAAGTTTTCGCGCAGTTCTGAGAGAAAATGTTTACACCTTTCTGTCGTCTACTCTTCGACCACTTGTAAAATCGATGCTCGTAAATTTTGCTAGTTTCGATCTAAAATGATGTATCCTGTTGTATTGAGCTGGAATACAAGTTTTCGCCCAGTTCTGAGAGAAAAAGTTTACACCTTTCTGTCGTCTACTCTTCGACGACTTGTAAAATCGAAGTGCGTAAATCTCGCTAGTTTCGATCTAAAACGATGTATCCCGTTGTTTTGAGCCAGATTACAAGTTTTCGCGCAGTTCTGAATGAAAAAGATTAGACCTTTTTCTCGTCTACTCTCGACGACTTGTAAAATCGGTGTTCGTGAATATTGCTAGTTTCGATCTAGAACGATGTATCCCGTTGTTTTGAGCCGGAATGCAAGTTTTCGCGCAGTTCTGAGAGAAAAAGTTTGCAGCTCCCTCTCGTCTACTCTTCGACGACATGTAAAATCGATGTTTGTGAATCTCGCTAGTTTTCGATCTAAAACAATGTATCCCGTTGTTTTGAGCCGGAATAAAGGTTTTCGCGTAGTTCTGAGAGAAAAACTTTACAGCTTTCTCTCGTCTACTCTTCGACGACTTGTAAAATCGATGTTCGTGAATCTCGCTAGTTTCGATCTAAAATGATGTATCCCGTTGTTTTGAGCCGGAGTACAAGTTTACGCGCAGTTCTGGGAGAAAACGTTTACACCTTTTTCGCGTATACTCTTCGACGACTTGTAAAATCGATGCTCGTGAATCTTGCTAGTTTCGATCTAAAACGTTGTATCCCGTTGTTTTGAGCCGGAATACAAGTTTTCGCGCAGTTCTTAGAGAAATATTTACACCTTTCTCTCGTCTACACTTCGAAGACTTGTAAAATCGATGCTCGTGAATTATGCTAGTTTCGATCTAAAACGTTGTATCCCGTTGTTTTGAGCCGGAATACAAGTTTTCGCGCAGTTCAGAGAGAAAAAGTTTACACCTTTCTCTCGTCTACTCTTCGACGACTTGTAAAATCGATGCTCGTGAATTTTGCTAGTTTCGAACTAAAACGATGTATCCCGTTGTATTGAGCTGGAATACAAGTTTTCGCGCAGTTCTGAGAGAAAACGTTTACACCTTTCTCTCGTCTACTCTTCGACGACTTGTAAAATTGATGCTCGTGAATTTTGCTAGTTTCGATCTAAAACAATGTATCCTGTTGTATTGAGCTGGAATACAAGTTTTCGCGCAGTTCTGAGAGAAAATGTTTACACCTTTCTCTCGTCTACACTTCGACGACTTGTAAAATCGATGCTCGTGAATTATGCTAGTTTCGATCTAGTACGATGTATCTGGTTGTTTTGAGCCGCAATACAAGTTTTCGCGCAGTTCTGAGAAAAAATGTTTACACCTTTCTGTCGTCTACTCTTCGACGACATGTAAAATCGATGCTTGTGAATTTTGCTAGTTTCGATCTAAAACGATGTATCCCGTTGTTTTGAGCCGGAGTACAAGTTTAAGCGCAGTTCTGGGAGAAAAAGTTTACACCTTTCTCTCGTCTACACTTCGACGACTTGTAAAATCAATGTTCTTGAATTATGCTAGTTTCGAACTAAAACGTTGTATCCCGTTGTTTTGAGGCGGAATACAAGTTTACGCGCAGTTCTGGGTGAACAATTTTACACCTTTCTCTCGTCTGCTCTTCGACGACTAGTAAAATCAATGTTCGTGAATCTCGCTAGTTCCGATCTAAAACGATGTATCCCGTTGTTTTGAGCCGGAATACAAGGTTTCGCGCAGTTCTGAGAGAAAAAGTTTACACCTTTCTCTCGTCTACTCTTCGACGACTAGTAAAATTGATGTTCGTGAATCTCGCTAGTTTCGATCTAAAACGATGCATCTCGTTGTTTCGAGCCGGAATACAAGTTTTCGCGCAGTTCTGAGAGAAAAAGTTTACACCTTTCTCTCGTCTACTCTTCGACGACTTGTAAAGTCGATGCTCGTGAATTTTGCTAGTTTTGATCTAAAACGATGTATCCCGTTGTATTGAGCTGGAATACAAGTTTTCGCGCAGTTCTGAGAGAAAAAGTTTACACCTTTCTGTCGTCTACTCTTCGACGGCTTGTAAAATCGATGCTCGTGAATTTTGCTAGTTTCGATCTAAAACGATGTATCCCGTTGTTTTGAGCCGGAGTACAAGTTTTCGCGCAGTTCTTAGAGAAAATGTTTACACCTTTCTCTCATCTACACTTCGAAGACTTGTAAAATCGATGCTCGTGAATCTCGCTAGTTTCGATTTAAAACGATGTATCCCGTTCATTCGAGCCGGAATACAAGTTTTCGCGCCGTTCTGAGAGAAAAAGTTTACACCTTTCTCTCGTCTACTCTTCGACGACCCTTAAAATCGATGCTCGTGACTTTTGCTAGTTTTGATCTAAAACGATGTATCCCGTTGTATTGAGCTGGAATACAAGTTTTCGCGCAGTTCTGAGAGAAAAAGTTTACACCTTTCTGTCGTCTACTCTTCGACGACTTGTAAAATCGATGCTCGTGAATTTTGCTAGTTTCGATCTAAAACGATGTATCCCGTTGTTTTGAGCCGGAATACAAGTTTTCGCGCAGTTCTGAGAGAAAATGTTTACACCTTTCTGTCGTCTGCTCTTCGACGACTTGTAAAATCGATGCTCGTGAATTATGCTAGTTTCGATCTAAAACGTTGTATCCCGTTGTTTTGAGCCGGAATACAAGTTTTCGCGCAGTTCTTAGAGAAAATGTTTACACCTTTCTCTCATCTACACTTCGAAGACTTGTAAAATCGATGCTCGTGAATTATGCTAGTTTCGATCTACAACGTTGTATCCCGTTGTTTTGAGCCGGAATACAAGTTTTCGCGCAGTTCTGAGAGAAAAAGTTTACACCTTTCTCTCGTCTACACTTCGACGACTTGTAAAATCAATGTTCTTGAATTATGCTAGTTTCGATCTACAACGTTGTATCCCGTTGTTTTGAGCCGGAATACAAGTTTTCGCGCAGTTCATAGAGAAAAAGTTTACACCTTTCTGTCGTCTACTCTTCGACGGCTTGTAAAATCGATGCTCGTGAATTTTGCTAGTTCCGATCTAAAACGATGTATCCCGTTGTTTTGAGCCGGAATACAAGGTTTCGCGCAGTTCTGAGAGAAAAAGTTTACACCTTTCTCTCGTCTACTCTTCGACGACTAGTGAAATCGATGTTCGTGAATCCCGCTAGTTTCGATCTAAAACGATGTATCCCGTTGTTTCGAGCCGGAATACAAGTTTTCGCGCAGTTCTGAGAGAAAAAGTTTACACCTTTCTCTCGTCTACCGTTCGATGACTTGTAAAACCGATGTGCGTGAATTTTGCTAGTTTCGATCTAAAACGATGTATCTCGTTGTATTGAGCTGGAATACAAGTTTTCGCGCAGTTCTGAGAGAAAAAGTTTACACCTTTCTGTCGGCTACTCTTCGACGACTTGTAAAATCGATGCTCGTGAATTATGCTAGTTTCGATCTAAAACGTTGTATCCCGTTGTTTTGAGCCGGAATACAAGTTTTCGCGCAGATCTGAGAGAAAATGTTTACACCTTTCTCTCGCCTACACTTCGACGAGTTGTAAAATCGATGCTCGTGAATTATGCTAGTTTCGATCTAAAACGATGTATCCCGTTGTTTTGAGCCGGAATACAAGTTTTCGCGCAGTTCTGAGAGAAAAAGTTTACACCTTTCTCTCGTCTACTCTTCGACGACTAGTAAAATCGATGTTCGTGAATCTCGCTAGTTTTGATCTAAAACGATGTATCCCGTTGATTCGAGCCGGAATACAAGTTTTCCCTCAGTTCTGAGAGAAAAAGTTTACACCTTTCTCTCGTCTACTCTTCGACGACTTGTAAAATCGATGCTCGTGAATTTTGCTAGTTTCGATCTAAAACGATGTATCCCGTTGTATTGAGCTGGAATACAAGTTTTCGCGCAGTTCTGAGAGAAAACGTTTACACCTTTCTGTCGTCTGCTCTTCGACGACTTGTAAAATCGATGCTCGTGAATTTTGCTAGTTTCGATCTAAAACGATGTATCCAGTTGTTTTGAGCCGGAGTACAAGTTTACGAGCAGTTCTGGGAGAAAAAAGTTTACACCTTTCTGTCGGCTACTCTTCGACGACTTGTAAAATCGATGCTCGTGAATTATGCTAGTTTCGATCTAAAACGTTGTATCCCATTGTTTTGAGCCGGAATACAAGTTTTCGCGCAGTTCTGAGAGAAAATGTTTACACCTTTCTCTCGTCTACACTTCGACGAGTTGTAAAATCGATGCTCGTGAATTATGCTAGTTTCGATCTAAAACGATGTATCCCGTTGTTTTGAGCCGGAATACAAGTTTCCGCGCAGTTCTGAGAGAAAAAGTTTACACCTTTCTCTCGTCTACTCTTCGACGACTAGTAAAATCGATGTTCGTGAATCTCGCTAGTTTCGATCTAAACGATGTATCCCGTTGATTCGAGCCGGAATACAAGTTTTCACGCAGTTCTGAGAGAAAAAGTTTACACCTTTCTGTCGTCTACTCTTCGACGACTTGTAAAATCGATGCTCGTGAATTTTGCTAGTTTCGATCTAAAACGATGTAACCCGTTGTTTTGAGCCGGAATACAAGTTTTCGCGCAGTTCTGAGAGGAAATGTTTACACCTTTCTGTCGTCTACTCTTCGACCACTTGTAAAATCGATGCTCGTAAATTTTGCTAGTTTCGATCTAAAATGATGTATCCCGTTGTATTGAGCTGGAATACAAGTTTTCGCCCAGTTCTGAGAGAAAAAGTTTACACCTTTCTGTCGTCTACTCTTCGACGACTTGTAAAATCGAAGTGCGTAAATATCGCTAGTTTCGATCTAAAACGATGTATCCCGTTGTTTTGAGCCAGATTACAAGTTTTCGCGCAGTTCTGAATGAAAAAGATTAGACCTTTTTCTCGTCTACTCTCGACGACTTGTAAAATCGGTGTTCGTGAATATTGCTAGTTTCGATCTAGAACGATGTATCCCGTTGTTTTGAGCCGGAATGCAAGTTTTCGCGCAGTTCTGAGAGAAAAAGTTTGCAGCTCCCTCTCGTCTACTCTTCGACGACATGTAAAATCGATGTTTGTGAATCTCGCTAGTTTTCGATCTAAAACAATGTATCCCGTTGTTTTGAGCCGGAATAAAGGTTTTCGCGTAGTTCTGAGAGAAAAACTTTACAGCTTTCTCTCGTCTACTCTTCGACGACTTGTAAAATCGATGTTCGTGAATCTCGCTAGTTTCGATCTAAAATGATGTATCCCGTTGTTTTGAGCCGGAGTACAAGTTTACGCGCAGTTCTGGGAGAAAACGTTTACACCTTTTTCGCGTATACTCTTCGACGACTTGTAAAATCGATGCTCGTGAATCTTGCTAGTTTCGATCTAAAACGTTGTATCCCGTTGTTTTGAGCCGGAATACAAGTTTTCGCGCAGTTCTTAGAGAAATATTTACACCTTTCTCTCGTCTACACTTCGAAGACTTGTAAAATCGATGCTCGTGAATTATGCTAGTTTCGATCTAAAACGTTGTATCCCGTTGTTTTGAGCCGGAATACAAGTTTTCGCGCAGTTCAGAGAGAAAAAGTTTACACCTTTCTCTCGTCTACTCTTCGACGACTTGTAAAATCGATGCTCGTGAATTTTGCTAGTTTCGAACTAAAACGATGTATCCCGTTGTATTGAGCTGGAATACAAGTTTTCGCGCAGTTCTGAGAGAAAACGTTTACACCTTTCTCTCGTCTACTCTTCGACGACTTGTAAAATTGATGCTCGTGAATTTTGCTAGTTTCGATCTAAAACAATGTATCCTGTTGTATTGAGCTGGAATACAAGTTTTCGCGCAGTTCTGAGAGAAAATGTTTACACCTTTCTCTCGTCTACACTTCGACGACTTGTAAAATCGATGCTCGTGAATTATGCTAGTTTCGATCTAGTACGATGTATCTGGTTGTTTTGAGCCGCAATACAAGTTTTCGCGCAGTTCTGAGAAAAAATGTTTACACCTTTCTGTCGTCTACTCTTCGACGACATGTAAAATCGATGCTTGTGAATTTTGCTAGTTTCGATCTAAAACGATGTATCCCGTTGTTTTGAGCCGGAGTACAAGTTTAAGCGCAGTTCTGGGAGAAAAAGTTTACACCTTTCTCTCGTCTACACTTCGACGACTTGTAAAATCAATGTTCTTGAATTATGCTAGTTTCGAACTAAAACGTTGTATCCCGTTGTTTTGAGGCGGAATACAAGTTTACGCGCAGTTCTGGGTGAACAATTTTACACCTTTCTCTCGTCTGCTCTTCGACGACTAGTAAAATCAATGTTCGTGAATCTCGCTAGTTCCGATCTAAAACGATGTATCCCGTTGTTTTGAGCCGGAATACAAGGTTTCGCGCAGTTCTGAGAGAAAAAGTTTACACCTTTCTCTCGTCTACTCTTCGACGACTAGTAAAATTGATGTTCGTGAATCTCGCTAGTTTCGATCTAAAACGATGCATCTCGTTGTTTCGAGCCGGAATACAAGTTTTCGCGCAGTTCTGAGAGAAAAAGTTTACACCTTTCTCTCGTCTACTCTTCGACGACTTGTAAAGTCGATGCTCGTGAATTTTGCTAGTTTTGATCTAAAACGATGTATCCCGTTGTATTGAGCTGGAATACAAGTTTTCGCGCAGTTCTGAGAGAAAAAGTTTACACCTTTCTGTCGTCTACTCTTCGACGGCTTGTAAAATCGATGCTCGTGAATTTTGCTAGTTTCGATCTAAAACGATGTATCCCTTTGTTTTGAGCCGGAGTACAAGTTTTCGCGCAGTTCTTAGAGAAAATGTTTACACCTTTCTCTCATCTACACTTCGAAGACTTGTAAAATCGATGCTCGTGAATCTCGCTAGTTTCGATTTAAAACGATGTATCCCGTTCATTCGAGCCGGAATACAAGTTTTCGCGCCGTTCTGAGAGAAAAAGTTTACACCTTTCTCTCGTCTACTCTTCGACGACCCTTAAAATCGATGCTCGTGACTTTTGCTAGTTTTGATCTAAAACGATGTATCCCGTTGTATTGAGCTGGAATACAAGTTTTCGCGCAGTTCTGAGAGAAAAAGTTTACACCTTTCTGTCGTCTACTCTTCGACGACTTGTAAAATCGATGCTCGTGAATTTTGCTAGTTTCGATCTAAAACGATGTATCCCGTTGTTTTGAGCCGGAATACAAGTTTTCGCGCAGTTCTGAGAGAAAATGTTTACACCTTTCTGTCGTCAACTCTTCGACGACTTGTAAAATCGATGCTCGTGAATTATGCTAGTTTCGATCTAAAACGTTGTATCCCGTTGTTTTGAGCCGGAATACAAGTTTTCGCGCAGTTCTTAGAGAAAATGTTTACACCTTTCTCTCATCTACACTTCGAAGACTTGTAAAATCGATGCTCGTGAATTATGCTAGTTTCGATCTAAAACGTTGTATCCCGTTGTTTTGAGCCGGAATACAAGTTTTCGCGCAGTTCTGAGAGAAAAAGTTTACACCTTTCTCTCGTCTACACTTCGACGACTTGTAAAATCAATGTTCTTGAATTATGCTAGTTTCGAACTAAAACGTTGTATCCCGTTGTTTTGAGGTGGAATACAAGTTTACGCGCAGTTCTGGGTGAAATATTTTACACCTTTCTCTCGTCTACTCTTCGACGACTACTAAAATCAATGTTCGTGAATCTCGCTAGTTCCGATCTAAAACGATGTATCCCGTTGTTTTGAGCCGGAATACAAGGTTTCGCGCAGTTCTGAGAGAAAAAGTTTACACCTTTCTCTCGTCTACTCTTCGACGACTAGTGAAATCGATGTTCGTGAATCCCGCTAGTTTCGATCTAAAACGATGTATCCCGTTGTTTCGAGCCGGAATACAAGTTTTCGCGCAGTTCTGAGAGAAAAAGTTTACACCTTTCTCTCGTCTACTCTTCGACGACTTGTAAAATCGATGCTCGTGAATTTTGCTAGTTTCGATCTAAAACGATGTATCCCGTTGTATTGAGCTGGAATACAAGTTTTCGCGCAGTTCTGAGAGAAAACGTTTACACCTTTCTGTCGTCTACTCTTCGACGACTTGTAAAATCGATGCTCGTGAATTTTGCTAGTTTCGATCTAAAACGATGTATCCAGTTGTTTTGAGCCGGAGTACAAGTTTACGAGCAGTTCTGGGAGAAAAAAGTTTACACCTTTCTGTCGGCTACTCTTCGACGACTTGTAAAATCGATGCTCGTGAATTATGCTAGTTTCGATCTAAAACGTTGTATCCCATTGTTTTGAGCCGGAATACAAGTTTTCGCGCAGTTCTGAGAGAAAATGTTTACACCTTTCTCTCGTCTACACTTCGACGAGTTGTAAAATCGATGCTCGTGAATTATGCTAGTTTCGATCTAAAACGATGTATCCCGTTGTTTTGAGCCGGAATACAAGTTTCCGCGCAGTTCTGAGAGAAAAAGTTTACACCTTTCTCTCGTCTACTCTTCGACGACTAGTAAAATCGATGTTCGTGAATCTCGCTAGTTTCGATCTAAACGATGTATCCCGTTGATTCGAGCCGGAATACAAGTTTTCGCGCAGTTCTGAGAGAAAAAGTTTACACCTTTCTGTCGTCTACTCTTCGACGACTTGTAAAATCGATGCTCGTGAATTTTGCTAGTTTCGATCTAAAACGATGTAACCCGTTGTTTTGAGCCGGAATACAAGTTTTCGCGCAGTTCTGAGAGAAAATGTTTACACCTTTCTGTCGTCTACTCTTCAACCACTTGTAAAATCGATGCTCGTAAATTTTGCTAGTTTCGATCTAAAATGATGTATCCCGTTGTATTGAGCTGGAATACAAGTTTTCGCCCAGTTCTGAGAGAAAAAGTTTACACCTTTCTCTCGTCTACACTTCGACGACTTGTAAAATCAATGTTCTTGAATTATGCTAGTTTCGAACTAAAACGTTGTATCCCGTTGTTTTGAGGTGGAATACAAGTTTACGCGCAGTTCTGGGTGAAATATTTTACACCTTTCTCTCGTCTACTCTTCGACGACTACTAAAATCAATGTTCGTGAATCTCGCTAGTTCCGATCTAAAACGATGTATCCCGTTGTTTTGAGCCGGAATACAAGGTTTCGCGCAGTTCTGAGAGAAAAAGTTTACACCTTTCTCTCGTCTACTCTTCGACGACTAGTGAAATCGATGTTCGTGAATCCCGCTAGTTTCGATCTAAAACGATGTATCCCGTTGTTTCGAGCCGGAATACAAGTTTTCGCGCAGTTCTGAGAGAAAAAGTTTACACCTTTCTCTCGTCTACTCTTCGACGACTTGTAAAATCGATGCTCGTGAATTTTGCTAGTTTCGATCTAAAACGATGTATCCCGTTGTATTGAGCTGGAATACAAGTTTTCGCGCAGTTCTGAGAGAAAACGTTTACACCTTTCTGTCGTCTACTCTTCGACGACTTGTAAAATCGATGCTCGTGAATTTTGCTAGTTTCGATCTAAAACGATGTATCCAGTTGTTTTGAGCCGGAGTACAAGTTTACGAGCAGTTCTGGGAGAAAAAAGTTTACACCTTTCTGTCGGCTACTCTTCGACGACTTGTAAAATCGATGCTCGTGAATTATGCTAGTTTCGATCTAAAACGTTGTATCCCATTGTTTTGAGCCGGAATACAAGTTTTCGCGCAGTTCTGAGAGAAAATGTTTACACCTTTCTCTCGTCTACACTTCGACGAGTTGTAAAATCGATGCTCGTGAATTATGCTAGTTTCGATCTAAAACGATGTATCCCGTTGTTTTGAGCCGGAATACAAGTTTCCGCGCAGTTCTGAGAGAAAAAGTTTACACCTTTCTCTCGTCTACTCTTCGACGACTAGTAAAATCGATGTTCGTGAATCTCGCTAGTTTCGATCTAAACGATGTATCCCGTTGATTCGAGCCGGAATACAAGTTTTCGCGCAGTTCTGAGAGAAAAAGTTTACACCTTTCTGTCGTCTACTCTTCGACGACTTGTAAAATCGATGCTCGTGAATTTTGCTAGTTTCGATCTAAAACGATGTAACCCGTTGTTTTGAGCCGGAATACAAGTTTTCGCGCAGTTCTGAGAGAAAATGTTTACACCTTTCTGTCGTCTACTCTTCAACCACTTGTAAAATCGATGCTCGTAAATTTTGCTAGTTTCGATCTAAAATGATGTATCCCGTTGTATTGAGCTGGAATACAAGTTTTCGCCCAGTTCTGAGAGAAAAAGTTTACACCTTTCTGTCGTCTACTCTTCGACGACTTGTAAAATCGAAGTGCGTAAATCTCGCTAGTTTCGATCTAAAACGATGTATCCCGTTGTTTTGAGCCAGATTACAAGTTTTCGCGCAGTTCTGAAAGAAAAAGATTAGACCTTTTTCTCGTCTACTCTCGACGACTTGTAAAATCGGTGTTCGTGAATATTGCTAGTTTCGATCTAGAACGATGTATCCCGTTGTTTTGAGCCGGAATGCAAGTTTTCGCGCAGTTCTGAGAGAAAAAGTTTGCAGCTCCCTCTCGTCTACTCTTCGACGACATGTAAAATCGATGTTTGTGAATCTCGCTAGTTTTTGATCTAAAACAATGTATCCCGTTGTTTTGAGCCGGAATAAAGGTTTTCGCGTAGTTCTGAGAGAAAAACTTTACAGCTTTCTCTCGTCTACTCTTCGACGACTTGTAAAATCGATGTTCGTGAATCTCGCTAGTTTCGATCTAAAATGATGTATCCCGTTGTTTTGAGCCGGAGTACAAGTTTACGCGCAGTTCTGGGAGAAAACGTTTACACCTTTTTCGCGTATACTCTTCGACGACTTGTAAAATCGATGCTCGTGAATCTTGCTAGTTTCGATCTAAAACGTTGTATCCCGTTGTTTTGAGCCGGAATACAAGTTTTCGCGCAGTTCTTAGAGAAATATTTACACCTTTCTCTCGTCTACACTTCGAAGACTTGTAAAATCGATGCTCGTGAATTATGCTAGTTTCGATCTAAAACGTTGTATCCCGTTGTTTTGAGCCGGAATACAAGTTTTCGCGCAGTTCAGAGAGAAAAAGTTTACACCTTTCTCTCGTCTACTCTTCGACGACTTGTAAAATCGATGCTCGTGAATTTTGCTAGTTTCGAACTAAAACGATGTATCCCGTTGTATTGAGCTGGAATACAAGTTTTCGCGCAGTTCTGAGAGAAAACGTTTACACCTTTCTCTCGTCTACTCTTCGACGACTTGTAAAATTGATGCTCGTGAATTTTGCTAGTTTCGATCTAAAACAATGTATCCTGTTGTATTGAGCTGGAATACAAGTTTTCGCGCAGTTCTGAGAGAAAATGTTTACACCTTTCTCTCGTCTACACTTCGACGACTTGTAAAATCGATGCTCGTGAATTATGCTAGTTTCGATCTAGTACGATGTATCTCGTTGTTTTGAGCCGCAATACAAGTTTTCGCGCAGTTCTGAGAAAAAATGTTTACACCTTTCTGTCGTCTACTCTTCGACGACATGTAAAATCGATGCTTGTGAATTTTGCTAGTTTCGATCTAAAACGATGTATCCCGTTGTTTTGAGCCGGAGTACAAGTTTAAGCGCAGTTCTGGGAGAAAAAGTTTACACCTTTCTCTCGTCTACACTTCGACGACTTGTAAAATCAATGTTCTTGAATTATGCTAGTTTCGAACTAAAACGTTGTATCCCGTTGTTTTGAGGCGGAATACAAGTTTACGCGCAGTTCTGGGTGAACAATTTTACACCTTTCTCTCGTCTACTCTTCGACGACTAGTAAAATCAATGTTCGTGAATCTCGCTAGTTCCGATCTAAAACAATGTATCCCGTTGTTTTGAGCCGGAATACAAGGTTTCGCGCAGTTCTGAGAGAAAAAGTTTACACCTTTCTCTCGTCTACTCTTCGACGACTAGTAAAATTGATGTTCGTGAATCTCGCTAGTTTCGATCTAAAACGATGTATCTCGTTGTTTCGAGCCGGAATACAAGTTTTCGCGCAGTTCTGAGAGAAAAAGTTTACACCTTTCTCTCGTCTACTCTTCGACGACTTGTAAAGTCGATGCTCGTGAATTTTGCTAGTTTCGATCTAAAACGATGTATCCCGTTGTATTGAGCTGGAATACAAGTTTTCGCGCAGTTCTGAGAGAAAACGTTTACACCTTTCTGTCGTCTACTCTTCGACGGCTTGTAAAATCGATGCTCGTGAATTTTGCTAGTTTCGATCTAAAACGATGTATCCCGTTGTTTTGAGCCGGAGTACAAGTTTTCGCGCAGTTCTTAGAGAAAATGTTTACACCTTTCTCTCATCTACACTTCGAAGACTTGTAAAATCGATGCTCGTGAATCTCGCTAGTTTCGATTTAAAACGATGTATCCCGTTGATTCGAGCCGGAATACAAGTTTTCGCGCCGTTCTGAGAGAAAAAGTTTACACCTTTCTCTCGTCTACTCTTCGACGACCCTTAAAATCGATGCTCGTGACTTTTGCTAGTTTTGATCTAAAACGATGTATCCCGTTGTATTGAGCTGGAATACAAGTTTTCGCGCAGTTCTGAGAGAAAAAGTTTACACCTTTCTGTCGTCTACTCTTCGACGACTTGTAAAATCGATGCTCGTGAATTTTGCTAGTTTCGATCTAAAACGATGTATCCCGTTGTTTTGAGCCGGAATACAAGTTTTCGCGCAGTTCTGAGAGAAAATGTTTACACCTTTCTGTCGTCAACTCTTCGACGACTTGTAAAATCGATGCTCGTGAATTATGCTAGTTTCGATCTAAAACGTTGTATCCCGTTGTTTTGAGCCGGAATACAAGTTTTCGCGCAGTTCTTAGAGAAAATGTTTACACCTTTCTCTCATCTACACTTCGAAGACTTGTAAAATCGATGCTCGTGAATTATGCTAGTTTCGATCTAAAACGTTGTATCCCGTTGTTTTGAGCCGGAATACAAGTTTTCGCGCAGTTCTGAGAGAAAAAGTTTACACCTTTCTCTCGTCTACACTTCGACGACTTGTAAAATCAATGTTCTTGAATTATGCTAGTTTTGAACTAAAACGTTGTATCCCGTTGTTTTGAGGTGGAATACAAGTTTACGCGCAGTTCTGGGTGAAATATTTTACACCTTTCTCTCGTCTACTCTTCGACGACTACTAAAATCAATGTTCGTGAATCTCGCTAGTTCCGATCTAAAACGATGTATCCCGTTGTTTTGAGCCGGAATACAAGGTTTCGCGCAGTTCTGAGAGAAAAAGTTTACACCTTTCTCTCGTCTACTCTTCGACGACTAGTGAAATCGATGTTCGTGAATCCCGCTAGTTTCGATCTAAAACGATGTATCCCGTTGTTTCGAGCCGGAATACAAGTTTTCGCGCAGTTCTGAGAGAAAAAGTTTACACCTTTCTGTCGTCTACTCTTCGACGGCTTGTAAAATTGATGCTCGTGAATTTTGCTAGTTTCGATCTAAAACGATGTATCCCGTTGTTTTGAGCCGGAGTACAAGTTTTCGCGCAGTTCTGAAAGAAAAAGATTAGACCTTTTTCTCGTCTACTCTCGACGACTTGTAAAATCGGTGTTCGTGAATATTGCTAGTTTCGATCTAGAACGATGTATCCCGTTGTTTTGAGCCGGAATGCAAGTTTTCGCGCAGTTCTGAGAGAAAAAGTTTGCAGCTCCCTCTCGTCTACTCTTCGACGACATGTAAAATCGATGTTTGTGAATCTCGCTAGTTTTCGATCTAAAACAATGTATCCCGTTGTTTTGAGCCGGAATAAAGGTTTTCGCGTAGTTCTGAGAGAAAAACTTTACAGCTTTCTCTCGTCTACTCTTCGACGACTTGTAAAATCGATGTTCGTGAATCTCGCTAGTTTCGATCTAAAATGATGTATCCCGTTGTTTTGAGCCGGAGTACAAGTTTACGCGCAGTTCTGGGAGAAAACGTTTACACCTTTTTCGCGTATACTCTTCGACGACTTGTAAAATCGATGCTCGTGAATCTTGCTAGTTTCGATCTAAAACGTTGTATCCCGTTGTTTTGAGCCGGAATACAAGTTTTCGCGCAGTTCTTAGAGAAATATTTACACCTTTCTCTCGTCTACACTTCGAAGACTTGTAAAATCGATGCTCGTGAATTATGCTAGTTTCGATCTAAAACGTTGTATCCCGTTGTTTTGAGCCGGAATACAAGTTTTCCGCGCAGTTCAGAGAGAAAAAGTTTACACTTTCTCTCGTCTACTCTTCGACGACTTGTAAAATCGATGCTCGTGAATTTTGCTAGTTTCGAACTAAAACGATGTATCCCGTTGTATTGAGCCTGGAATACAAGTTTTCGCGCAGTTCTGAGAGAAAACGTTTACAGACCTTTCTCTCGTCCTACTCTTCGACGTACTTGTAAAATTGATGCTCGTGAATTTTGCTAGTTTCGATCTAAAACAATGTATCCTGTTGTATTGAGCTGGAATACAAGTTTTCGCGCAGTTCTGAGAGAAAATGTTTACACCTTTCTCTCGTCTACACTTCGACGACTTGTAAAATCGATGCTCGTGAATTATGCTAGTTTCGATCTAGTACGATGTATCTCGTTGTTTTGAGCCGCAATACCAAGTTTTCGCGCAGTTCTGAGAAAAAATGTTTACACCTTTCTGTCGTCTACTCTTCGACGACATGTAAAATCGATGCTTGTGAATTTTGCTAGTTTCGATCTAAAACCGATGTATCCCGTTGTTTTGAGCCGGAGTACAAGTTTAAGCGCAGTTCTGGGAGAAAAAGTTTACACCTTTCTCTCGTCTACACTTCGACGACTTGTAAAATCAATGTTCTTGAATTATGCTAGTTTCGAACTAAAACGTTGTATCCCGTTGTTTTGAGGCGGAATACAAGTTTACGCGCAGTTCTGGGTGAACAATTTTACACCTTTCTCTCGTCTACTCTTCGACGACTAGTAAAATCAATGTTCGTGAATCTCGCTAGTTCCGATCTAAAACAATGTATCCCGTTGTTTTGAGCCGGAATACAAGGTTTCGCGCAGTTCTGAGAGAAAAAGTTTACACCTTTCTCTCGTCTACTCTTCGACGACTAGTAAAATTGATGTTCGTGAATCTCGCTAGTTTCGATCTAAAACGATGTATCTCGTTGTTTCGAGCCGGAATACAAGTTTTCGCGCAGTTCTGAGAGAAAAAGTTTACACCTTTCTCTCGTCTACTCTTCGACGACTTGTAAAGTCGATGCTCGTGAATTTTGCTAGTTTCGATCTAAAACGATGTATCCCGTTGTATTGAGCTGGAATACAAGTTTTCGCGCAGTTCTGAGAGAAAAAGTTTACACCTTTCTGTCGTCTACTCTTCGACGGCTTGTAAAATCGATGCTCGTGAATTTTGCTAGTTTCGATCTAAAACGATGTATCCCGTTGTTTTGAGCCGGAGTACAAGTTTTCGCGCAGTTCTTAGAGAAAATGTTTACACCTTTCTCTCATCTACACTTCGAAGACTTGTAAAATCGATGCTCGTGAATCTCGCTAGTTTCGATTTAAAACGATGTATCCCGTTGATTCGAGCCGGAATACAAGTTTTCGCGCCGTTCTGAGAGAAAAAGTTTACACCTTTCTCTCGTCTACTCTTCGACGACCCTTAAAATCGATGCTCGTGACTTTTGCTAGTTTTGATCTAAAACGATGTATCCCGTTGTATTGAGCTGGAATACAAGTTTTCGCGCAGTTCTGAGGAGAAAAAGTTTACACCTTTCTGTCGTCTACTCTTCGACGACTTGTAAAATCGATGCTCGTGAATTTTGCTAGTTTCGATCTAAAACTATGTATCCCGTTGTTTTGAGCCGGAATACAAGTTTTCGCGCAGTTCTGAGAGAAAATGTTTACACCTTTCTGTCGTCAACTCTTCGACGACTTGTAAAATCGATGCTCGTGAATTATGCTAGTTTCGATCTAAAACGTTGTATCCCGTTGTTTTGAGCCGGAATACAAGTTTTCGCGCAGTTCTTAGAGAAAATGTTTACACCTTTCTCTCATCTACACTTCGAAGACTTGTAAAATCGATGCTCGTGAATTATGCTAGTTTCGATCTAAAACGTTGTATCCCGTTGTTTTGAGCCGGAATACAAGTTTTCGCGCAGTTCTGAGAGAAAAAGTTTACACCTTTCTCTCGTCTACACTTCGACGACTTGTAAAATCAATGTTCTTGAATTATGCTAGTTTTGAACTAAAACGTTGTATCCCGTTGTTTTGAGGTGGAATACAAGTTTACGCGCAGTTCTGGGTGAAATATTTTACACCTTTCTCTCGTCTACTCTTCGACGACTACTAAAATCAATGTTCGTGAATCTCGCTAGTTCCGATCTAAAACGATGTATCCCGTTGTTTTGAGCCGGAATACAAGGTTTCGCGCAGTTCTGAGAGAAAAAGTTTACACCTTTCTCTCGTCTACTCTTCGACGACTAGTGAAATCGATGTTCGTGAATCCCGCTAGTTTCGATCTAAAACGATGTATCCCGTTGTTTCGAGCCGGAATACAAGTTTTCGCGCAGTTCTGAGAGAAAAAGTTTACACCTTTCTCTCGTCTACTCTTCGATGACTTGTAAAATCGATGTGCGTGAATTTTGCTAGTTTCGATCTAAAACGATGTATCTCGTTGTATTGAGCTGGAATACAAGTTTTCGCGCAGTTCTGAGAGAAAAAGTTTACACCTTTCTGTCGTCTACTCTTCGACGGCTTGTAAAATTGATGCTCGTGAATTTTGCTAGTTTGGATCTAAAACGATGTATCCCGTTGTTTTGAGCCGGAGTACAAGTTTACGCGCAGTTCTGGGAGAAAAAGTTTACACCTTTCTGCCGGCTACTCTTCGACGACTTGTAAAATCGATGCTCGTGAATTATGCTAGTTTCGATCTAAAACGTTGTATCCCGTTGTTTTGAGCCGGAATACAAGTTTTCGCGCAGATCTGAGAGAAAATGTTTACACCTTTCTCTCGCCTACACTTCGACGAGTTGTAAAATTGATGCTCGTGAATTATGCTAGTTTCGATCTAAAACGATGTATCCCGTTGTTTTGAGCCGGAATGCAAGTTTCCGCGCAGTTCTGAGAGAAAAAGTTTACACCTTTCTCTCGTCTACTCTTCGACGACTAGTAAAATCGATGTTCGTGAATCTCGCTAGTTTCGATCTAAAACGATGTATCCCGTTGATTCGAGCCGGAATACAAGTTTTCCCTCAGTTCTGAGAGAAAAAGTTTACACCTTTCTCTCGTCTACTCTTCGACGACTTGTAAAATCGATGCTCGTGAATTTTGCTAGTTTCGATCTAAAACGATGTATCCCGTTGTTTTGAGCCGGAATACAAGTTTTCGCGCAGTTCTGAGAGAAAAAGTTTACACCTTTCTCTCGTCTACACTTCGACGACTTGTAAAATCAATGTTCTTGAATTATGCTAGTTTCGAACTAAAACGTTGTATCCCGTTGTTTTGAGGTGGAATACAAGTTTACGCGCAGTTCTGGGTGAAATATTTTACACCTTTCTCTCGTCTACTCTTCGACGACTACTAACATCAATGTTCGTGAATCTCGCTTGTTCCGATCTAAAACGATGTATCCCGTTGTTTTGAGCCGGAATACAAGGTTTCGCGCAGTTCTGAGAGAAAAAGTTTACACCTTTCTCTCATCTACTCTTCGACGACTAGTGAAATCGATGTTCGTGAATCCCGCTAGTTTCGATCTAAAACGATGTATCCCGTTGTTTCGAGCCGGAATACAAGTTTTCGCGCAGTTCTGAGAGAAAAAGTTTACACCTTTCTCTCGTCTACTCTTCGATGACTTGTAAAATCGATGTGCGTGAATTTTGCTAGTTTCGATCTAAAATGATGTATCCCGTTGTTTCGAGCCGGAATACAAGTTTTCGCGCAGTTCTGAGAGAAAAAGTTTACACCTTTCTCTCGTCTACTCTTCGATGACTTGTAAAATCGATGTGCGTGAATTTTGCTAGTTTCGATCTAAAACGATGTATCTCGTTGTATTGAGCTGGAATACAAGTTTTCGCGCAGTTCTGAGAGAAAAAGTTTACACCTTTCTGTCGTCTACCCTTCGACGGCTTGTAAAATCGATGCTCGTGAATTTTGCTAGTTTCGATCTAAAACGATGTATCCCGTTGTTTTGAGCCGGAGTACAAGTTTACGCGCAGTTCTGGGAGAAAAAGTTTACACATTTCGGTCGGCTACTCTTCGACGACTTGTAAAATCGATGCTCGTGAATTATGCTAGTTTCGATCTAAAACGTTGTATCCCGTTGTTTTGAGCCGGAATACAAGTTTTCGCGCAGATCTGAGAGAAAATGTTTACACCTTTCTCTCGCCTACACTTCGACGAGTTGTAAAATCGATGCTCGTGAATTATGCTAGTTTCGATCTAAAACGATGTATCCCGTTGTTTTGAGCCGGAATGCAAGTTTCCGCGCAGTTCTGAGAGAAAAAGTTTACACCTTTCTCTCGTCTACTCTTCGACGACTAGTAAAATCGATGTTCGTGAATCTCGCTAGTTTCGATCTAAAACGATGTATCCCGTTGATTCGAGCCGGAATACAAGTTTTCCCTCAGTTCTGAGAGAAAAAGTTTACACCTTTCTCTCGTCTACTCTTCGACGACTTGTAAAATCGATGCTCGTGAATTTTGCTAGTTTCGATCTAAAACGATGTATCCCGTTGTTTTGAGCCGGAATACAAGTTTTCGCGCAGTTCTGAGAGAAAAAGTTTACACCTTTCTCTCGTCTACACTTCGACGACTTGTAAAATCAATGTTCTTGAATTATGCTAGTTTCGAACTAAAACGTTGTATCCCGTTGTTTTGAGGTGGAATACAAGTTTACGCGCAGTTCTGGGTGAAATATTTTACACCTTTCTCTCGTCTACTCTTCGACGACTACTAAAATCAATGTTCGTGAATCTCGCTAGTTCCGATCTAAAACGATGTATCCCGTTGTTTTGAGCCGGAATACAAGGTTTCGCGCAGTTCTGAGAGAAAAAGTTTGCACCTTTCTCTCGTCTACTCTTCGACGACTAGTGAAATCGATGTTCGTGAATCCCGCTAGTTTCGATCTAAAACGATGTATCCCGTTGTTTCGAGCCGGAATACAAGTTTTCGCGCAGTTCTGAGAGAAAAAGTTTACACCTTTCTCTCGTCTACTCTTCGATGACTTGTAAAATTGATGTGCGTGAATTTTGCTAGTTTCGATCTAAAACGATGTATCTCGTTGTATTGAGCTGGAATACAAGTTTTCGCGCAGTTCCGAGAGAAAAAGTTTACACCTTTCTGTCGTCTACTCTTCGACGGCTTGTAAAATCGATGCTCGTGAATTTTGCTAGTTTCGATCTAAAACGATGTATCCCGTTGTTTTGAGCCGGAGTACAAGTTTACGCGCAGTTCTGGGAGAAAAAGTTTACACCATTCTGTCGGCTACTCTTCGACGACTTGTAAAATCGATGCTCGTGAATTATGCTAGTTTCGATCTAAAACGTTGTATCCCGTTGTTTTGAGCCGGAATACAAGTTTTCGCGCAGATCTGAGAGAAAATGTTTACACCTTTCTCTCGCCTACACTTCGACGAGTTGTAAAATCGATGCTCGTGAATTATGCTAGTTTCGATCTAAAACGATGTATCCCGTTGTTTTGAGCCGGAATGCAAGTTTCCGCGCAGTTCTGAGAGAAAAAGTTTACACCTTTCTCTCGTCTACTCTTCGACGACTAGTAAAATCGATGTTCGTGAATCTCGCTAGTTTCGATCTAAAACGATGTATCCCGTTGATTCGAGCCGGAATACAAGTTTTCCCTCAGTTCTGAGAGAAAAAGTTTACACCTTTCTCTCGTCTACTCTTCGACGACTTGTAAAATCGATGCTCGTGAATTTTGCTAGTTTCGATCTAAAACGATGTATCCCGTTGTATTGAGCTGGAATACAAGTTTTCGCGCAGTTCAGAGAGAAAAAGTTTACACCTTTCTCTCGTCTACTCTTCGACGACTTGTAAAATCGATGCTCGTGAATTTTGCTAGTTTCGAACTAAAACGATGTATCCCGTTGTATTGAGCTGGAATACAAGTTTTCGCGCAGGTCTTAGAGAAAATGTTTACACCTTTCTCTCGTCTACACTTCGACGACTTGCAAAATCGATGCTCGTGAATTATGCTAGTTTCGATCTAAAACGATGTATCTCGTTGTTTTCAGCCGCAATACTAGTTTTCGCGCAGTTCTGAGAGAAAATGTTTACACCTTTCTGTCGTCTACTCTTCGACGACTTGTAAAATCGATGCTCGTGAATTTTGCTAGTTTCGATCTAAAACGATGTATCCCGTTGTTTTGAGCCGGAGTACAAGTTTACGCGCAGTTCTGGGAGAAAAAGTTTACACCTTTCTGTCGGCTACTCTTCGACGACTTGTAAAATCGATGCTCGTGAATTATGCTAGTTTCGATCTAAAACGTTGTATTCCGTTGTTTTGAGCCGGAATACAAGTTTTCGCGCAGTTCTGAGAGAAAATGTTTACACCTTTCTCTCGTCTACACTTCGACGACTTGTAAAATCGATGCTCGTGAATTATGCTAGTTTTGATCTAAAACGATGTATCCTGTTGTTTTGAGCCGGAATACAAGTTTTCGCGCAGTTCTGAGAGAAAAAGTTTACACCTTTCTCTCGTCTACTCTTCGACGACTAGGAAAATCGATGTTCGTGAATCTCGCTAGTTTTGATCTAAAACGATGTATCCCGTTGTTTCGAGCCGGAATACAAGTTTTCGCGCAGTTCTGAGAGAAAAAGTTTACACCTTTCTCTCGTCTACTCTTCGACGACTTGTAAAATCGATGCTCGTGAATCTCGCTAGTTTCGATCTAAAACGATGTATCCCGTTGTTTCGAGAAGGAATACAAGTTTTTGCGCAGTTCTGAGAGAAAAATTTTATACCTTTCTCTCGTCTACTCTTCGACGACTTGTAAAATCGATGCTCGTAAATTTTGCTAGTTTCGATCTAAAATGATGTATCCCGTTGTATTGAGCTGGAATACAAGTTTTCGCTTAGTTCTGAGAGAAAAAGTTTACACCTTTCTGTCGTCTACTCTTCGACGACTTGTAAAATCGAAGTGCGTAAATCTCGCTAGTTTCGATCTAAAACGATGTATCCCGTTGTTTTGAGCCAGATTACAAGTTTTCGCGCAGTTCTGAAAGAAAAAGATTAGACCTTTTTCTCGTCTACTCTCGACGACTTGTAAAATCGGTGTTCGTGAATATTGCTAGTTTCGATCTAGAACGATGTATCCCGTTGTTTTGAGCCGGAATGCAAGTTTTCGCGCAGTTCTGAGAGAAAAAGTTTGCAGCTCCCTCTCGTCTACTCTTCGACGACATGTAAAATCGATGTTTGTGAATCTCGCTAGTTTTCGATCTAAAACAATGTATCCCGTTGTTTTGAGCCGGAATAAAGGTTTTCGCGTAGTTCTGAGAGAAAAACTTTACAGCTTTCTCTCGTCTACTCTTCGACGACTTGTAAAATCGATGTTCGTGAATCTCGCTAGTTTCGATCTAAAATGATGTATCCCGTTGTTTTGAGCCGGAATATAGGTTTTCGCGCAGTTTTGAGAGAAAAACTTTATAGCTGTCTCTCGTTTTCTCTCTACGACTTGTGAAACCAAAGTGCGTTAATCTCGCTAGTTTTGATCAAAAACGATGTATCTCGTTGTTTTGAGCCGGAATACAAGTTTTCGCGCAGTTCTGAGAGAAAAAGTTTGCACCATTCTCTCGTCTACACTTCAATGACTTGTAAAATCGGTGTTCCTGAATATTGCTAGTTTCGATCTAAAACGATGTATCCCGTTGTTTTGAGCCGAATACAAGTTTTCGCGCAGTTCTGAAAGAAAACGTTTACACCTTTTTCTCGTCTACTCTTCGACGACTTGTAAAATTGAAGTGCGTAAATCTTGCTAGTTTTAATTTAAAACGATGTATTCCTTTGTATTCAGACGGAATACAAGTTTTCGCGCTGTTCTGAGAGAAAAAGTTTACACCTTTCTCTCATCTACTCTCGACGACTTGTAAAATCGAAGTGCGTAAATCTCGCTCGTTTCGATTTAAAACGATGTATCCCGTTGTTTTGAGCCGGAATACAAGTTTTCGCGCAGTTCTGAGAGAAAACGTTTACAGCTTTCTCTCGTCTACTCTTCGAGACTTGTAAAATCAAAGTGCGTAAATCTCGCTAGTTTCGATCTAAAACGATGTATCTCGTTGTTTTGTGCCGGAATCTAAGTTTTCGCGAGAGTTCTTAGAGAAAACGTTTATACCTTTCTCTCGTCTACTCTTCGACGACATGTAAAATCGATGTTTGTGAATCTCGCTAGTTTCGATCTAAAACGATGTAACCCGTCGTTTTGAGCCGGAATAAAGGTTTTCGCGCAGTTCTGAGAGAAAAAGTTTACACCTTTCTCTCGTCTACTCTCGACGACTTGTAAAATCGATGCTCGTGAGTTTTCCTAGTTTCGATCTTAAACGATGTATCCCGTTGTTTTGAACCGGAATACAAGTTTTCGCACAGTTCTGAGAGGAAAAATTTACACCTCTCTCTCATCTACTCTTCGACAATTTGTAAAATCGATGCTCGTGAATCTTGCTAGTTTCGATCTAAGACGATGTATCCCCTTGTTTTGAGCCGGAATACAAGTTTTCGCGCAGTTCTGAGAGAAAACGTTTACACCTTTCTCTCGGCTACTCTTCGACGAATTGTAAAATGGATGCTCGTGAATCTTGCTAGTTTCGATCTAAAACGATGTATCTCGTTGTTTCGAGCCGGAATACATGTTTTCGCGCAGTTCTGAGAGAAACAGTTTACACCTTTCTCTCGTCTACTCTTCGACGACTTGTAAAATCGATGCTCGTGAATTTTGCTAGTTTCGATCTCAAACGATGTATCCCGTTCTCTTGAGCCGGAATACATATTTTCGCGCAGTTCTGAGAGAAAAAGTTTACACTTTTGTCTCGTCTACTCTTCGACGACTTGTAAAATCGATGCTCGTGAATTTTGCTAGTTTCGATATAAAACGATGTATCGTTGTTTTTTTAGCCGGAATACAAGCTTTCGCGTAGTTCTGAGAGAAAAAGTTTACACCTTTCTCTCGTCCGACTTGTAAAATACATGGTTGTGCATTTTGCTAGTTTCGATCTTAAACGATGTATCCCGTTGTATTGAGCTGGAATACAAGTTTTCGCGCAGTTCTGAGAGAAAAAGTTTACACCTTTCTGTCGTCTACTCTTCGACGGCTTGTAAAATCGATGCTCGTGAATTTTGCTAGTTTCGATCTAAAACGATGTATCCCGTTGTTTTGAGCCGGAGTACAAGTTTACGCGCAGTTCTGAGAGAAAATGTTTACACCTTTTTGTCGTCTACTCTTCGACGACTTGTAAAATCGATGCTCGTGAATTATGCTAGTTTCGATCTAAAACGTTGTATCCCGTTGTTTTGAGCCGGAATACAAGTTTTCGCGCAGTTCTTAGAGAAAATGTTTACACCTTTCTCTCGTCTACACTTCGAAGACTTGTAAAATCGATGCTCGTGAATTATGCTAGTTTTGATCTAAAACGTTGTATCCCGTTGTTTTGAGCCGGGATACAAGTTTTCGCGCAGTTCAGAGAGAAAAAGTTTACACCTTTCTCTCGTCTACTCTTCGACGACTTCTAAAATCGATGCTCGTGAATTTTGCTAGTTTCGAACTAAAACGATGTCTCCCGTTGTATTGAGCTGGAATACAAGTTTTCGCGCAGGTCTGAGAGAAAATGTTTACACCTTTCTCTCGTCTACACTTCGACGACTTGTAAAATCGATGCTCGTGAATTTTGCTAGTTTCGATCTAAAACGATGTATCCCGTTGTTTTGAGCCGGAGTACAAGTTTACGCGCAGTTCTGAGAAAAAATGTTTACACCTTTCTGTCGTCTACTCTTCGACGACATGTAAAATCGATGCTTGTGAATTTTGCTAGTTTCGATCTAAAACGTTGTATCCCGTTGTTTTGAGCCGGAATACAAGTTTTCGCGCAGTTCTGAGAGAAAAAGTTTACACCTTTCTCTCGTCTACTCTTCGACGACTAGTAAAATTGATGTTCGTGAATCTCGCTAGTTTCGATCTAAAACGATGTATCTCGTTGTTTCGAGCCGGAATACAAGTTTTCGCGCAGTTCTGAGAGAAAAAGTGTACACCTTTCTCTCGTCTACTCTTCGACGACTTGTAAAGTCGATGCTCGTGAATTTTGCTAGTTTCGATCTAAAACGATGTATCCCGTTGTATTGAGCTGGAATACAAGTTTTCGCGCAGTTCTGAGAGAAAAAGTTTACACCTTTCTGTCGTCTACTCTTCGACGGCTTGTAAAATCGATGCTCGTGAATTTTGCTAGTTTCGATCTAAAACGATGTATCCCGTTGTTTTCAGCCGGAGTACAAGTTTACGCGCAGTTCTGGGAGAAAAAGTATACACCTTTCTGTCGGCTACTCTTCGACGACTTGTAAAATCGATGCTCGTGAATTATGCTAGTTTCGATCTAAAACGTTGTATCCTGTTGTTTTGAGCCGGAATACAAGTTTTCGCGCAGTTCTTAGAGAAAATGTTTACAGCTTTCTCTCATCTACACTTCGAAGACTTGTAAAATCGATGCTCGTGAATCTCGCTAGTTTCGATCTAAAACGATGTATCCCGTTGTATTGAGCTGGAATACAAGTTTTCGCTTAGTTCTGAGAGAAAAAGTTTACACCTTTCTGTCGTCTACTCTTCGACGACTTGTAAAATCGAAGTGCGTAAATCTCGCTAGTTTCGATCTAAAACGATGTATCCCGTTGTTTTGAGCCAGATTACAAGTTTTCGCGCAGTTCTGAAAGAAAAAGATTAGACCTTTTTCTCGTCTACTCTCGACGACTTGTAAAATCGGTGTTCGTGAATATTGCTAGTTTCGATCTAGAACGATGTATCCCGTTGTTTTGAGCCGGAATGCAAGTTTTCGCGCAGTTCTGAGAGAAAAAGTTTGCAGCTCCCTCTCGTCTACTCTTCGACGACATGTAAAATCGATGTTTGTGAATCTCGCTAGTTTTCGATCTAAAACAATGTATCCCGTTGTTTTGAGCCGGAATAAAGGTTTTCGCGTAGTTCTGAGAGAAAAACTTTACAGCTTTCTCTCGTCTACTCTTCGACGACTTGTAAAATCGATGTTCGTGAATCTCGCTAGTTTCGATCTAAAATGATGTATCCCGTTGTTTTGAGCCGGAATATAGGTTTTCGCGCAGTTTTGAGAGAAAAACTTTATAGCTGTCTCTCGTTTTCTCTCTACGACTTGTGAAACCAAAGTGCGTTAATCTCGCTAGTTTTGATCAAAAACGATGTATCTCGTTGTTTTGAGCCGGAATACAAGTTTTCGCGCAGTTCTGAGAGAAAAAGTTTGCACCATTCTCTCGTCTACACTTCAATGACTTGTAAAATCGGTGTTCCTGAATATTGCTAGTTTCGATATAAAACGATGTATCCCGTTGTTTTGAGCCGAATACAAGTTTTCGCGCAGTTCTGAAAGAAAACGTTTACACCTTTTTCTCGTCTACTCTTCGACGACTTGTAAAATTGAAGTGCGTAAATCTTGCTAGTTTTAATTTAAAACGATGTATTCCTTTGTATTCAGACGGAATACAAGTTTTCGCGCTGTTCTGAGAGAAAAAGTTTACACCTTTCTCTCATCTACTCTCGACGACTTGTAAAATCGAAGTGCGTAAATCTCGCTCGTTTCGATTTAAAACGATGTATCCCGTTGTTTTGAGCCGGAATACAAGTTTTCGCGCAGTTCTGAGAGAAAACGTTTACAGCTTTCTCTCGTCTACTCTTCGAGACTTGTAAAATCAAAGTGCGTAAATCTCGCTAGTTTCGATCTAAAACGATGTATCTCGTTGTTTTGTGCCGGAATCTAAGTTTTCGCGAGAGTTCTTAGAGAAAACGTTTATACCTTTCTCTCGTCTACTCTTCGACGACATGTAAAATCGATGTTTGTGAATCTCGCTAGTTTCGATCTAAAACGATGTAACCCGTCGTTTTGAGCCGGAATAAAGGTTTTCGCGCAGTTCTGAGAGAAAAAGTTTACACCTTTCTCTCGTCTACTCTCGACGACTTGTAAAATCGATGCTCGTGAGTTTTCCTAGTTTCGATCTTAAACGATGTATCCCGTTGTTTTGAACCGGAATACAAGTTTTCGCACAGTTCTGAGAGGAAAAATTTACACCTCTCTCTCATCTACTCTTCGACAATTTGTAAAATCGATGCTCGTGAATCTTGCTAGTTTCGATCTAAGACGATGTATCCCCTTGTTTTGAGCCGGAATACAAGTTTTCGCGCAGTTCTGAGAGAAAACGTTTACACCTTTCTCTCGGCTACTCTTCGACGAATTGTAAAATGGATGCTCGTGAATCTTGCTAGTTTCGATCTAAAACGATGTATCTCGTTGTTTCGAGCCGGAATACATGTTTTCGCGCAGTTCTGAGAGAAACAGTTTACACCTTTCTCTCGTCTACTCTTCGACGACTTGTAAAATCGATGCTCGTGAATTTTGCTAGTTTCGATCTCAAACGATGTATCCCGTTCTCTTGAGCCGGAATACATATTTTCGCGCAGTTCTGAGAGAAAAAGTTTACACTTTTGTCTCGTCTACTCTTCGACGACTTGTAAAATCGATGCTCGTGAATTTTGCTAGTTTCGATATAAAACGATGTATCGTTGTTTTTTTAGCCGGAATACAAGCTTTCGCGTAGTTCTGAGAGAAAAAGTTTACACCTTTCTCTCGTCCGACTTGTAAAATACATGGTTGTGCATTTTGCTAGTTTCGATCTTAAACGATGTATCCCGTTGTATTGAGCTGGAATACAAGTTTTCGCGCAGTTCTGAGAGAAAAAGTTTACACCTTTCTGTCGTCTACTCTTCGACGGCTTGTAAAATCGATGCTCGTGAATTTTGCTAGTTTCGATCTAAAACGATGTATCCCGTTGTTTTGAGCCGGAGTACAAGTTTACGCGCAGTTCTGAGAGAAAATGTTTACACCTTTTTGTCGTCTACTCTTCGACGACTTGTAAAATCGATGCTCGTGAATTATGCTAGTTTCGATCTAAAACGTTGTATCCCGTTGTTTTGAGCCGGAATACAAGTTTTCGCGCAGTTCTTAGAGAAAATGTTTACACCTTTCTCTCGTCTACACTTCGAAGACTTGTAAAATCGATGCTCGTGAATTATGCTAGTTTTGATCTAAAACGTTGTATCCCGTTGTTTTGAGCCGGGATACAAGTTTTCGCGCAGTTCAGAGAGAAAAAGTTTACACCTTTCTCTCGTCTACTCTTCGACGACTTGTAAAATCGATGCTCGTGAATTTTGCTAGTTTCGAACTAAAACGATGTCTCCCGTTGTATTGAGCTGGAATACAAGTTTTCGCGCAGGTCTGAGAGAAAATGTTTACACCTTTCTCTCGTCTACACTTCGACGACTTGTAAAATCGATGCTCGTGAATTTTGCTAGTTTCGATCTAAAACGATGTATCCCGTTGTTTTGAGCCGGAGTACAAGTTTACGCGCAGTTCTGAGAAAAAATGTTTACACCTTTCTGTCGTCTACTCTTCGACGACATGTAAAATCGATGCTTGTGAATTTTGCTAGTTTCGATCTAAAACGTTGTATCCCGTTGTTTTGAGCCGGAATACAAGTTTTCGCGCAGTTCTGAGAGAAAAAGTTTACACCTTTCTCTCGTCTACTCTTCGACGACTAGTAAAATTGATGTTCGTGAATCTCGCTAGTTTCGATCTAAAACGATGTATCTCGTTGTTTCGAGCCGGAATACAAGTTTTCGCGCAGTTCTGAGAGAAAAAGTGTACACCTTTCTCTCGTCTACTCTTCGACGACTTGTAAAGTCGATGCTCGTGAATTTTGCTAGTTTCGATCTAAAACGATGTATCCCGTTGTATTGAGCTGGAATACAAGTTTTCGCGCAGTTCTGAGAGAAAAAGTTTACACCTTTCTGTCGTCTACTCTTCGACGGCTTGTAAAATCGATGCTCGTGAATTTTGCTAGTTTCGATCTAAAACGATGTATCCCGTTGTTTTCAGCCGGAGTACAAGTTTACGCGCAGTTCTGGGAGAAAAAGTATACACCTTTCTGTCGGCTACTCTTCGACGACTTGTAAAATCGATGCTCGTGAATTATGCTAGTTTCGATCTAAAACGTTGTATCCTGTTGTTTTGAGCCGGAATACAAGTTTTCGCGCAGTTCTTAGAGAAAATGTTTACAGCTTTCTCTCATCTACACTTCGAAGACTTGTAAAATCGATGCTCGTGAATCTCGCTAGTTTCGATCTAAAACGATGTATCCCGTTGATTCGAGCCGGAATACAAGTTTTCGCGCAGTTCTGAGAGAAAAAGTTTACACCTTTCTGTCGTCTACTCTTCGACGGCTTGTAAAATCGATGCTCGTGAATTTTGCTAGTTTCGATCTAAAACGATGTATCCCGTTGTTTTGAGCCGGAGTACAAGTTTACGCGCAGTTCTGAGAGAAAATGTTTACACCTTTCTGTCGTCTACTCTTCGACGACTTGTAAAATCGATGCTCGTGAATTATGCTAGTTTCGATCTAAAACGTTGTATCCCGTTGTTTTGAGCCGGAATACAAGTTTTCGCGCAGTTCTTAGAGAAAATGTTTACACCTTTCTCTCGTCTACACTTCGAAGACTTGTAAAATTGATGCTCGTGAATTATGCTAGTTTCGATCTAAAACGATGTATCCCGTTGTTTTGAGCCGGAATGCAAGTTTCCGCGCAGTTCTGAGAGAAAAAGTTTACACCTTTCTCTCGTCTACTCTTCGACGACTAGTAAAATCGATGTTCGTGAATCTCGCTAGTTTCGATCTAAAACGATGTATCCCGTTGATTCGAGCCGGAATACAAGTTTTCCCTCAGTTCTGAGAGAAAAAGTTTACACCTTTCTCTCGTCTACTCTTCGACGACTTGTAAAATCGATGCTCGTGAATTTTGCTAGTTTCGATCTAAAACGATGTATCCCGTTGTATTGAGCTGGAATACAAGTTTTCGCGCAGTTCAGAGAGAAAAAGTTTACACCTTTCTCTCGTCTACTCTTCGACGACTTGTAAAATCGATGCTCGTGAATTTTGCTAGTTTCAAACTAAAACGATGTATCCCGTTGTATTGAGCTGGAATACAAGTTTTCGCGCAGGTCTTAGAGAAAATGTTTACACCTTTCTCTCGTCTACACTTCGACGACTTGCAAAATCGATGCTCGTGAATTATGCTAGTTTCGATCTAAAACGATGTATCTCGTTGTTTTCAGCCGCAATACTAGTTTTCGCGCAGTTCTGAGAGAAAATGTTTACACCTTACTGTCGTCTACTCTTCGACGACTTGTAAAATCGATGCTCGTGAATTTTGCTAGTTTCGATCTAAAACGATGTATCCCGTTGTTTTGAGCCGGGGTACAAGTTTACGCGCAGTTCTGGGAGAAAACGTTTACACCTTTCTGTCGGCTACTCTTCGACGACTTGTAAAATCGATGCTCGTGAATTATGCTAGTTTCGATCTAAAACGTTGTATCCCGTTGTTTTGAGCCGGAATACAAGTTTTCGCGCAGTTCTGAGAGAAAATGTTTACACCTTTCTCTCGTCTACACTTCGACGACTTGTAAAATCGATGCTCGTGAATTATGCTAGTTTCGATCTAAAACGATGTATCCTGTTGTTTTGAGCCGGAATACAAGTTTTCGCGCAGTTCTGAGAGAAAAAGTTTACACCTTTCTCTCGTCTACTCTTCGACGACTAGGAAAATCGATGTTCGTGAATCTCGCTAGTTTCGATCTAAAACGATGTATCCCGTTGTTTCGAGCCGGAATACAAGTTTTCGCGCAGTTCTGAGAGAAAAAGTTTACCCCTTTCTCTCGTCTACTCTTCGACGACTTGTAAAATCGATGCTCGTGAATCTCGCTAGTTTCGATCTAAAACGATGTATCCCGTTGTTTCGAGCCGGAATAAAAGTTTTCGCGCAGTTCTGAGAGAAAAATTTTATACCTTTCTCTCGTCTACTCTTCGACGACTTGTAAAATCGATGCTCGTAAATTTTGCTAGTTTCGATCTAAAATGATGTATCCCGTTGTATTGAGCTGGAACACAAGTTTTCGCCCAGTTCTGAGAGAAAACGTTTACACCTTTCTGTCGTCTACTGTTCGACGACTTGTAAAATCGAAGTGCGTAAATCTCGCTAGTTTCGATCTAAAACGATGTATCCCGTTGATTCGAGCCGGAATACAAGTTTTCCCTCAGTTCTGAGAGAAAAAGTTTACACCTTTCTCTCGTCTACTCTTCGACGACTTGTAAAATCGATGCTCGTGAATTTTGCTAGTTTCGATCTAAAACGATGTATCCCGTTGTATTGAGCTGGAATACAAGTTTTCGCGCAGTTCAGAGAGAAAAAGTTTACACCTTTCTCTCGTCTACTCTTCGACGACTTGTAAAATCGATGCTCGTGAATTTTGCTAGTTTCGAACTAAAACGATGTATCCCGTTGTATTGAGCTGGAATACAAGTTTTCGCGCCGGTCTTAGAGAAAATGTTTACACCTTTCTCTCGTCTACACTTCGACGACTTGCAAAATCGATGCTCGTGAATTATGCTAGTTTCGATCTAAAACGATGTATCTCGTTGTTTTCAGCCGCAATACTAGTTTTCGCGCAGTTCTGAGAGAAAATGTTTACACCTTTCTGTCGTCTACTCTTCGACGACTTGTAAAATCGATGCTCGTGAATTTTGCTAGTTTCGATCTAAAACGATGTATCCCGTTGTTTTGAGCCGGGGTACAAGTTTACGCGCAGTTCTGGGAGAAAAAGTTTACACCTTTCTGTCGGCTACTCTTCGACGACTTGTAAAATCGATGCTCGTGAATTATGCTAGTTTCGATCTAAAACGTTGTATTCCGTTGTTTTGAGCCGGAATACAAGTTTTCGCGCAGTTCTGAGAGAAAATGTTTACACCTTTCTCTCGTCTACACTTCGACGACTTGTAAAATCGATGCTCGTGAATTATGCTAGTTTCGATCTAAAACGATGTATCCTGTTGTTTTGAGCCGGAATACAAGTTTTCGCGCAGTTCTGAGAGAAAAAGTTTACACCTTTCTCTCGTCTACTCTTCGACGACAGGAAAATCGATGTTCGTGAATCTCGCTAGTTTCGATCTAAAACGATGTATCCCGTTGTTTCGAGCCGGAATACAAGTTTTCGCGCAGTTCTGAGAGAAAAATTTTATACCTTTCTCTCGTCTACTCTTCGACGACTTGTAAAATCGATGCTCGTAAATTTTGCTAGTTTCGATCTAAAATGATGTATCCCGTTGTATTGAGCTGGAATACAAGTTTTCGCCCAGTTCTGAGAGAAAAAGTTTACACCTTTCTGTCGTCTACTCTTCGACGACTTGTAAAATCGAAGTGCGTAAATCTCGCTAGTTTCGATCTAAAACGATGTATCCCGTTGTTTTGAGCCAGATCACAACTTTTCGCGCAGTTCTGAAAGAAAAAGATTAGACCTTTTTCTCGTCTACTCTCGACGACTTGTAAAATCGGTGTTCGTGAATATTGCTAGTTTCGATCTAGAACGATGTATCCCGTTGTTTTGAGCCGGAATGCAAGTTTTCGCGCAGTTCTGAGAGAAAAAGTTTGCAGCTCCCTCTCGTCTACTCTTCGACGACATGTAAAATCGATGTTTGTGAATCTCGCTAGTTTTCGATCTAAAACAATGTATCCCGTTGTTTTGAGCCGGAATAAAGGTTTTCGCGTAGTTCTGAGAGAAAAACTTTACAGCTTTCTCTCGTCTACTCTTCGACGACTTGTAAAATCGATGTTCGTGAATCTCGCTAGCTTCGATCTAAAATGATGTATCCCGTTGTTTTGAGCCGGAATATAGGTTTTCGCGCAGTTTTGAGAGAAAAACTTTATAGCTGTCTCTCGTTTTCTCTCTACGACTTGTGAAACCAAAGTGCGTTAATCTCGCTAGTTTTGATCAAAAACGATGTATCTCGTTGTTTTGAGCCGGAATACAAGTTTTCGCGCAGTTCTGAGAGAAAAAGTTTGCACCTTTCTCTCGTCTACACTTCAATGACTTGTAAAATCGGTGTTCCTGAATATTGCTAGTTTCGATCTAAAACGATGTATCCCGTTGTTTTGAGCCGAATACAAGTTTTCGCGCAGTTCTGAAAGAAAACGTTTACACCTTTCTCTCGTCTACTCTTCGACGACTTGTAAAATTGAAGTGCGTAAATCTTGCTAGTTTTAATTTAAAACGATGTATTCCTTTGTATTCAGACAGAATACAAGTTTTCGCGCTGTTCTGAGAGAAAAAGTTTACACCTTTCTCTCATCTACTCTCGACGACTTGTAAAATCGAAGTGCGTAAATCTCGCTCGTTTCGATTTAAAACGATGTATCCCGTTGTTTTGAGCCGGAATACAAGTTTTCGCGCAGTTGTGAGAGAAAACGTTTACAGCTTTCGTCTACTCTTCGAGACTTGTAAAATCAAAGTGCGTAAATCTCGCTAGTTTCGATCTAAAACGATGTATCTCGTTGTTTTGTGCCGGAATCTAAGTTTTCGCGAGAGTTCTTAGAGAAAACGTTTATACCTTTCTCTCGTCTACTCTTCGACGACTGTAAAATCGATGTTTGTGAATCTCGCTAGTTTCGATCTAAAACGATGTAACCCGTCGTTTTGAGCCGGAATAAAGGTTTTCGCGCAGTTCTGAGAGAAAAAGTTTACACCTTTCTCTCGTCTACTCTCGACGACTTGTAAAATCGATGCTCGTGAGTTTTCCTAGTTTCGATCTTAAACGATGTATCCCGTTGTTTTGAACCGGAATACAAGTTTTCGCACAGTTCTGAGAGGAAAAATTTACACCTCTCTCTCATCTACTCTTCGACAATTTGTAAAATCGATGCTCGTGAATCTTGCTAGTTTCGATCTAAGACGATGTATCCCCTTGTTTTGAGCCGGAATACAAGTTTTCGCGCAGTTCTGAGAGAAAACGTTTACACCTTTCTCTCGGCTACTCTTCGACGAATTGTAAAATGGATGCTCGTGAATCTTGCTAGTTTCGATCTAAAACGATGTATCTCGTTGTTTCGAGCCGGAATACATGTTTTCGCGCAGTTCTGAGAGAAACAGTTTACACCTTTCTCTCGTCTACTCTTCGACGACTTGTAAAATCGATGCTCGTGAATTTTGCTAGTTTCGATCTCAAACGATGTATCCCGTTCTCTTGAGCCGGAATACAAATTTTCGCGCAGTTCTGAGAGAAAAAGTTTACACTTTTGTCTCGTCTACTCTTCGACGACTTGTAAAATCGATGCTCGTGAATTTTGCTAGTTTCGATATAAAACGATGTATCGTTGTTTTTTTAGCCGGAATACAAGCTTTCGCGTAGTTCTGAGAGAAAAAGTTTACACCTTTCTCTCGTCCGACTTGTAAAATACATGGTTGTGCATTTTGCTAGTTTCGATCTAAAACGATGTATCCCGTTGTATTGAGCTGGAATACAAGTTTTCGCGCAGTTCTGAGAGAAAAAGTTTACACCTTTCTGTCGTCTACTCTTCGACGGCTTGTAAAATCGATGCTCGTGAATTTTGCTAGTTTCGATCTAAAACGATGTATCCCGTTGTTTTGAGCCGGAGTACAAGTTTACGCGCAGTTCTGAGAGAAAATGTTTACACCTTTCTGTCGTCTACTCTTCGACGACTTGTAAAATCGATGCTCGTGAATTATGCTAGTTTCGATCTAAAACGTTGTATCCCGTTGTTTTGAGCCGGAATACAAGTTTTCGCGCAGTTCTTAGAGAAAATGTTTACACCTTTCTCTCGTCTACACTTCGAAGACTTGTAAAATCGATGCTCGTGAATTATGCTAGTTTCGATCTAAAACGTTGTATCCCGTTGTTTTGAGCCGGAATACAAGTTTTCGCGCAGTTCAGAGAGAAAAAGTTTACACCTTTCTCTCGTCTACTCTTCGACGACTTGTAAAATCGATGCTCGTGAATTTTGCTAGTTTCGAACTAAAACGATGTATCCCGTTGTATTGAGCTGGAATACAAGTTTTCGCGCAGGTCTGAGAGAAAATGTTTACACCTTTCTCTCGTCTACACTTCGACGACTTGTAAAATCGATGCTCGTGAATTTTGCTAGTTTCGATCTAAAACGATGTATCCCGTTGTTTTCAGCCGGAGTACAAGTTTACGCGCAGTTCTGAGAAAAAATGTTTACACCTTTCTGTCGTCTACTCTTCGACGACATGTAAAATCGATGCTTGTGAATTTTGCTAGTTTCGATCTAAAACGTTGTATCCCGTTGTTTTGAGCCGGAATACAAGTTTTCGCGCAGATCTGAGAGAAAATGTTTACACCTTTCTCTCGTCTACTCTTCGACGACTAGTAAAATTGATGTTCGTGAATCTCGCTAGTTTCGATCTAAAACGATGTATCTCGTTGTTTCGAGGCGGAATACAAGTTTCCGCGCAGTTCTGGGTGAACAATTTTACACCTTTCTCTCGTCTACTCTTCGACGACTAGTAAAATCAATGTTCGTGAATCTCGCTAGTTTTGATCTAAAACGATGTATCTCGTTGTTTCGAGCCGGAATACAAGTTTTCGCGCAGTTCTGAGAGAAAAAGTTGACACCTTTCCCTCGTCTACTCTTCGACGACTTGTAAAGTCGATGCTCGTGAATTTTGCTAGTTTCGATCTAAAACGATGTATCCCGTTGTATTGAGCTGGAATACAAGTTTTCGCGCAGTTCTGAGAGAAAAAGTTTACACCTTTCTGTCGTCTACTCTTCGACGGCTTGTAAAATCGATGCTCGTGAATTTTGCTAGTTTCGATCTAAAACGTTGTATCCTGTTGTTTTGAGCCGGAATACAAGTTTTCGCGCAGTTCTTAGAGAAAATGTTTACAGCTTTCTCTCATCTACACTTCGAAGACTTGTAAAATCGATGCTCGTGAGTCTCGCTAGTTTCGATCTAAAACGATGTATCCCGTTGATTCGAGCCGGAATACAAGTTTTCGCGCAGTTCTGAGAGAAAAAGTTTACACCTTTCTGTCGTCTACTCTTCGACGGCTTGTAAAATCGATGCTCGTGAATTTTGCTAGTTTCGATTTTAAACGATGTATCCCGTTGTTTTGAGCCGGAGTACAAGTTTACGCGCAGTTCTGAGAGAAAATGTTTACACCTTTCTGTCGTCTACTCTTCGACGACTTGTAAAATCGATGCTCGTGGATTATGCTAGTTTCGATCTAAAACGTTGTATCCCGTTGTTTTGAGCCGGAATACAAGTTTTCGCGCAGTTCTTAGAGAAAATGTTTACACCTTTCTCTCGTCTACACTTCGAAGACTTGTAAAATCGATGCTCGTGAATTATGCTAGTTTCGATCTAAAACGTTGTATCCCGTTGTTTTGAGCCGGAATACAAGTTTTCGCGCAGTTCAGAGAGAAAAAGTTTACACCTTTCTCTCGTCTACTCTTCGACGACTTGTAAAATCGATGCTCGTGAATTTTGCTAGTTTCTAACTAAAACGATGTATCCCGTTGTATTGAGCTGGAATACAAGTTTTCGCGCAGTTCTGAGAGAAAACGTTTACACCTTTCTCTCGGCTACTCTTCGACGAATTGTAAAATGGATGCTCGTGAATCTTGCTAGTTTCGATCTAAAACGATGTATCTCGTTGTTTCGAGCCGGAATACATGTTTTCGCGCAGTTCTGAGAGAAACAGTTTACACCTTTCTCTCGTCTACTCTTCGACGACTTGTAAAATCGATGCTCGTGAATTTTGCTAGTTTCGATCTCAAACGATGTATCCCGTTCTCTTGAGCCGGAATACAAATTTTCGCGCAGTTCTGAGAGAAAAAGTTTACACTTTTGTCTCGTCTACTCTTCGACGAATTGTAAAATCGATGCTCGTGAATTTTGCTAGTTTCGATATAAAACGATGTATCGTTGTTTTTTTAGCCGGAATACAAGCTTTCGCGTAGTTCTGAGAGAAAAAGTTTACACCTTTCTCTCGTCCGACTTGTAAAATACATGGTTGTGCATTTTGCTAGTTTCGATCTAAAACGATGTATCCCGTTGTATTGAGCTGGAATACAAGTTTTCGCGCAGTTCTGAGAGAAAAAGTTTACACCTTTCTGTCGTCTACTCTTCGACGGCTTGTAAAATCGATGCTCGTGAATTTTGCTAGTTTCGATCTAAAACGATGTATCCCGTTGTTTTGAGCCGGAGTACAAGTTTACGCGCAGTTCTGAGAGAAAATGTTTACACCTTTCTGTCGTCTACTCTTCGACGACTTGTAAAATCGATGCTCGTGAATTATGCTAGTTTCGATCTAAAACGTTGTATCCCGTTGTTTTGAGCCGGAATACAAGTTTTCGCGCAGTTCTTAGAGAAAATGTTTACACCTTTCTCTCGTCTACACTTCGAAGACTTGTAAAATCGATGCTCGTGAATTATGCTAGTTTCGATCTAAAACGTTGTATCCCGTTGTTTTGAGCCGGAATACAAGTTTTCGCGCAGTTCAGAGAGAAAAAGTTTACACCTTTCTCTCGTCTACTCTTCGACGACTTGTAAAATCGATGCTCGTGAATTTTGCTAGTTTCGAACTAAAACGATGTATCCCGTTGTATTGAGCTGGAATACAAGTTTTCGCGCAGGTCTGAGAGAAAATGTTTACACCTTTCTCTCGTCTACACTTCGACGACTTGTAAAATCGATGCTCGTGAATTTTGCTAGTTTCGATCTAAAACGATGTATCCCGTTGTTTTGAGCCGGAGTACAAGTTTACGCGCAGTTCTGAGAAAAAATGTTTACACCTATCTGTCGTCTACTCTTCGACGACATGTAAAATCGATGCTTGTGAATTTTGCTAGTTTCGATCTAAAACGTTGTATCCCGTTGTTTTGAGCCGGAATACAAGTTTTCGCGCAGTTCTGAGAGAAAATGTTTACACCTTTCTCTCGTCTACTCTTCGACGACTAGTAAAATTGATGTTCGTGAATCTCGCTAGTTTCGATCTAAAACGATGTATCTCGTTGTTTCGAGGCGGAATACAAGTTTCCGCGCAGTTCTGGGTGAACAATTTTACACCTTTCTCTCGTCTACTCTTCGACGACTAGTAAAATCAATGTTCGTGAAGCTCGCTATTTTTGATCTAAAACGATGTATCTCGTTGTTTCGAGCCGAAATACAAGTTTTCGCGCAGTTCTGAGAGAAAAAGTTGACACCTTTCCCTCGTCTACTCTTCGACGACTTGTAAAGTCGATGCTCGTGAATTTTGCTAGTTTCGATCTAAAACGATGTATCCCGTTGTATTGAGCTGGAATACAAGTTTTCGCGCAGTTCTGAGAGAAAAAGTTTACACCTTTCTGTCGTCTACTCTTCGACGGCTTGTAAAATCGATGCTCGTGAATTTTGCTAGTTTCGATCTAAAACGATGTATCCCGTTGTTTTCAGCCGGAGTACAAGTTTACGCGCAGTTCTGGGAGAAAAAGTATACACCTTTCTGTCGGCTACTCTTCGACGACTTGTAAAATCGATGCTCGTGAATTATGCTAGTTTCGATCTAAAACGTTGTATCCTGTTGTTTTGAGCCGGAATACAAGTTTTCGCGCAGTTCTTAGAGAAAATGTTTACAGCTTTCTCTCATCTACACTTCGAAGACTTGTAAAATCGATGCTCGTGAGTCTCGCTACTTTCGATCTAAAACGATGTATCCCGTTGATTCGAGCCGGAATACAAGTTTTCGCGCAGTTCTGAGAGAAAAAGTTTACACCTTTCTGTCGTCTACTCTTCGACGGCTTGTAAAATCGATGCTCGTGAATTTTGCTAGTTTCGATTTTAAACGATGTATCCCGTTGTTTTGAGCCGGAGTACAAGTTTACGCGCAGTTCTGAGAGAAAATGTTTACACCTTTCTGTCGTCTACTCTTCGACGACTTGTAAAATCGATGCTCGTGAATTATGCTAGTTTCGATCTAAAACGTTGTATCCCGTTGTTTTGAGCCGGAATACAAGTTTTGGCGCAGTTCTTAGAGAAAATGTTTACACCTTTCTCTCGTCTACACTTCGAAGACTTGTAAAATCGATGCTCGTGAATTATGCTAGTTTCGATCTAAAACGTTGTATCCCGTTGTTTTGAGCCGGAATACAAGTTTTCGCGCAGTTCAGAGAGAAAAAGTTTACACCTTTCTCTCGTCTACTCTTCGACGACTTGTAAAATCGATGCTCGTGAATTTTGCTAGTTTCTAACTAAAACGATGTATCCCGTTGTATTGAGCTGGAATACAAGTTTTCGCGCAGGTCTGAGAGAAAATGTTTACACCTTTCTCTCGTCTACACTTCGACGACTTGCAAAATCGATGCTCGTGAATTATGCTAGTTTCGATCTAAAACGATGTATCTCGTTGTTTTCAGCCGCAATACTAGTTTTCGTGCAGTTCTGAGAGAAAATGTTTACACCTTTCTGTCGTCTACTCTTCGACGACTTGTAAAATCGATGCTCGTGAATTTTGCTAGTTTCGATCTAAAACGATGTATCCCGTTGTTTTGAGCCGGAGTACAAGTTTACGCGCAGTTCTGGGAGAAAAAGTTTACACCTTTCTGTCGGCTACTCTTCGACGACTTGTAAAATCGATGCTCGTGAATTATGCTAGTTTCGATCTAAAACGTTGTATCCCGTTGTATTGAGGCGGAATACAAGTTTTCGCGCAGTTCTGAGAGAAAATGTTTACACCTTTCTGTCGTCTACTCTTCGACGGCTTGTAAAATCGATGCTCGTGAATTTTGCTAGTTTCGATCTAAAACGATGTATCCCGTTGTTTTCAGCCGGAGTACAAGTTTACGCGCAGTTCTGGGAGAAAAAGTATACACCTTTCTGTCGGCTACTCTTCGACGACTTGTAAAATCGATGCTCGTGAATTATGCTAGTTTCGATCTAAAACGTTGTATCCTGTTGTTTTGAGCCGGAATACAAGTTTTCGCGCAGTTCTTAGAGAAAATGTTTACAGCTTTCTCTCATCTACACTTCGAAGACTTGTAAAATCGATGCTCGTGAGTCTCGCTACTTTCGATCTAAAACGATGTATCCCGTTGATTCGAGCCGGAATACAAGTTTTCGCGCAGTTCTGAGAGAAAAAGTTTACACCTTTCTGTCGTCTACTCTTCGACGACTTGTAAAATCGATGCTCGTGAATTATGCTAGTTTCGATCTAAAACGTTGTATCCTGTTGTTTTGAGCCGGAATACAAGTTTTCGCGCAGTTCTTAGAGAAAATGTTTACAGCTTTCTCTCATCTACACTTCGAAGACTTGTAAAATCGATGCTCGTGAGTCTCGCTACTTTCGATCTAAAACGATGTATCCCGTTGTTTGAGCCGGAATACAAGGTTTCGCGCAGTTCTGAGAGAAAAAGTTTACACCTTTCTCTCGTCTACTCTTCGACGACTAGTAAAATTGATGTTCTTGAATCTCGCTAGTTTTGATCTAAAACGATGTATCTCGTTGTTTCGAGCCGGAATACAAGTTTTCGCGCAGTTCTGAGAGAAAAAGTTTACACCTTTCTCTCGTCTACTCTTCGACGACTTGTAAAGTCGATGCTCGTGAATTTTGCTAGTTTCGATCTAAAACGATGTATCCCGTTGTATTGAGCTGGAATACAAGTTTTCGCGCAGTTCTGAGAGAAAAAGTTTACACCTTTCTGTCGTCTACTCTTCGACGGCTTGTAAAATCGATGCTCGTGAATTTTGCTAGTTTCGATCTAAAACGATGTATCCCGTTGTTTTCAGCCGGAGTACAAGTTTACGCGCAGTTCTGGGAGAAAAAGTATACTCCTTTCTGTCGGCTACTCTTCGACGACTTGTAAAATCGATGCTCGTGAATTATGCTAGTTTCGATCTAAAACGTTGTATCCTGTTGTTTTGAGCCGGAATACAAGTTTTCGCGCAGTTCTTAGAGAAAATGTTTACAGCTTTCTCTCATCTACACTTCGAAGACTTGTAAAATCGATGCTCGTGAATTATGCTAGTTTCGATCTAAAACGTTGTATCCCGTTGTTTTGAGCCGGAATACAAGTTTTCGCGCAGTTCTTAGAGAAAATGTTTACACCTTTCTCTCGTCTACACTTCGAAGACTTGTAAAATCGATGCTCGTGAATTATGCTAGTTTCGATCTAAAACGTTGTATCCCGTTGTTTTGAGCCGGAATACAAGTTTTCGCGCAGTTCAGAGAGAAAAAGTTTACACCTTTCTCTCGTCTACTCTTCGACGACTTGTAAAATCGATGCTCGTGAATTTTGCTAGTTTCGAACTAAAACGATGTATCCCGTTGTATTGAGCTGGAATACAAGTTTTCGCGCAGGTCTGAGAGAAAATGTTTACACCTTTCTCTCGTCTACACTTCGACGACTTGTAAAATCGATGCTCGTGAATTTTGCTAGTTTCGATCTGAAACGATGTATCCCGTTGTTTTGAGCCGGAGTACAAGTTTACGCGCAGTTCTGAGAAAAAATGTTTACACCTTTCTGTCGTCTACTCTTCGACGACATGTAAAATCGATGCTTGTGAATTTTGCTAGTTTCGATCTAAAACGTTGTATCCCGTTGTTTTGAGCCGGAATACAAGTTTTCGCGCAGTTCTGAGAGAAAATGTTTACACCTTTCTCTCGTCTACTCTTCGACGACTAGTAAAATTGATGTTCGTGAATCTCGCTAGTTTCGATCTAAAACGATGTATCTCGTTGTTTCGAGGCGGAATACAAGTTTCCGCGCAGTTCTGGGTGAACAATTTTACACCTTTCTCTCGTCTACTCTTCGACGACTAGTAAAATCAATGTTCGTGAATCTCGCTAGTTCCGATCTAAAACGATGTATCCCGTTGGTTGAGCCTGAATACAAGGTTTCGCGCAGTTCTGAGAGAAAAAGTTTACACCTTTCTCTCGTTTACTCTTCGACGACTAGTAAAATTGATGTTCGTGAATCTCGCTAGTTTTGATCTAAAACGATGTATCTCGTTGTTTCGAGCCAGAATACAAGTTTTCGCGCAGTTCTGAGAGAAAAAGTTGACACCTTTCTCTCGTCTACTCTTCGACGACTTGTAAAGTCGATGCTCGTGAATTTTGCTAGTTTCGATCTAAAACGATGTATCCCGTTGTATTGAGCTGGAATACAAGTTTTCGCGCAGTTCTGAGAGAAAAAGTTTACACCTTTCTGTCGTCTACTCTTCGACGGCTTGTAAAATCGATGCTCGTGAATTTTGCTAGTTTCGATCTAAAACGATGTATCCCGTTGTTTTCAGCCGGAGTACAAGTTTACGCGCAGTTCTGGGAGAAAAAGTATACACCTTTCTGTCGGCTACTCTTCGACGACTTGTAAAATCGATGCTCGTGAATTATGCTAGTTTCGATCTAAAACGTTGTATCCTGTTGTTTTGAGCCGGAATACAAGTTTTCGCGCAGTTCTGAGAGAAAAAGTTTACACCTTTCTCTCGTTTACTCTTCGACGACTAGTAAAATTGATGTTCGTGAATCTCGCTAGTTTTGATCTAAAACGATGTATCTCGTTGTTTCGAGCCAGAATACAAGTTTTCGCGCAGTTCTGAGAGAAAAAGTTGACACCTTTCTCTCGTCTACTCTTCGACGACTTGTAAAGTCGATGCTCGTGAATTTTGCTAGTTTCGATCTAAAACGATGTATCCCGTTGTATTGAGCTGGAATACAAGTTTTCGCGCAGGTCTGAGAGAAAATGTTTACACCTTTCTCTCGTCTACACTTCGACGACTTGTAAAATCGATGCTCGTGAATTTTGCTAGTTTCGATCTAAAACGATGTATCCCGTTGGTTGAGCCTGAATACAAGGTTTCGCGCAGTTCTGAGAGAAAAAGTTTACACCTTTCTCTCGTTTACTCTTCGACGACTAGTAAAATTGATGTTCGTGAATCTCGCTAGTTTTGATCTAAAACGATGTATCTCGTTGTTTCGAGCCAGAATACAAGTTTTCGCGCAGTTCTGAGAGAAAAAGTTGACACCTTTCTCTCGTCTACTCTTCGACGACTTGTAAAGTCGATGCTCGTGAATTTTGCTAGTTTCGATCTAAAACGATGTATCCCGTTGTATTGAGCTGGAATACAAGTTTTCGCGCAGTTCTGAGAGGAAAAGTTTACACCTTTCTGTCGTCTACTCTTCGACGGCTTGTAAAATCGATGCTCGTGAATTTCTGCTAGTTTCGATTTTAAACGATGTATCCCGTTGTTTTGAGCCGGAGTACAAGTTTACGCGCAGTTCTGAGAGAAAATGTTTACACCTTTCTGTCGTCTACTCTTCGACGACTTGTAAAATCGATGCTCGTGAATTATGCTAGTTTCGATCTAAAACGTTGTATCCCGTTGTTTTGAGCCGGAATACAAGTTTTCGCGCAGTACTTAGAGAAAATGTTTACACCTTTCTCTCGTCTACACTTCGAAGACTTGTAAAATCGATGCTCGTGAATTATGCTAGTTTCGATCTAAAACGTTGTATCCCGTTGTTTTGAGCCGGAATACAAGTTTTCGCGCAGTTCAGAGAGAAAAAGTTTACACCTTTCTCTCGTCTACTCTTCGACGACTTTTAAAATCGATGCTCGTGAATTTTGCTAGTTTCTAACTAAAACGATGTATCCCGTTGTATTGAGCTGGAATACAAGTTTTCGCGCAGGTCTGAGAGAAAATGTTTACACCTTTCTCTCGTCTACACTTCGACGACTTGCAAAATCGATGCTCGTGAATTATGCTAGTTTCGATCTAAAACGATGTATCTCGTTGTTTTCAGCCGCAATACTAGTTTTCGTGCAGTTCTGAGAGAAAATGTTTACACCTTTCTGTCGTCTACTCTTCGACGACTTGTAAAATCGATGCTCGTGAATTTTGCTAGTTTCGATCTAAAACGATGTATCCCGTTGTTTTGAGCCGGAGTACAAGTTTACGCGCAGTTCTGGGAGAAAAAGTTTACACCTTTCTGTCGGCTACTCTTCGACGACTTGTAAAATCGATGCTCGTGAATTATGCTAGTTTCGATCTAAAACGTTGTATCCCGTTGTATTGAGGCGGAATACAAGTTTTCGCGCAGTTCTGAGAGAAAATGTTTACACCTTTCTCTCGTCGACTCTTCGACGACTAGTAAAATTGATGTTCGTGAATCACGCTAGTTTCGATCTAAAACGATGTATCTCGTTGTTTCGAGGCGGAATACACGTTTACGCGCAGTTCTGGGTGAACAATTTTACACCTTTCTCTCGTCTACTCTTCGACGACTAGTAAAATCTATGTTCGTGAATCTCGCTAGTTCCGATCTAAAACGATGTATCCCGTTGTTTGAGCCGGAATACAAGGTTTCGCGCAGTTCTGAGAGAAAAAGTTTACACCTTTCTCTCGTCTACTCTTCGACGACTAGTAAAATTGATGTTCGTGAATCTCGCTAGTTTTGATCTAAAACGATGTATCTCGTTGTTTCGAGCCGGAATACAAGTTTTCGCGCAGTTCTGAGAGAAAAAGTTTACACCTTTCTCTCGTCTACTCTTCGACGACTTGTAAAGTCGATGCTCGTGAATTTTGCTAGTTTCGATCTAAAACGATGTATCCCGTTGTACTGAGCTGGAATACAAGTTTTCGCGCAGTTCTGAGAGAAAAAGTTTACACCTTTCTGTCGTCTACTCTTCGACGGCTTGTAAAATCGATGCTCGTGAATTTTGCTAGTTTCGATCTAAAACGATGTATCCCGTTGTTTTCAGCCGGAGTACAAGTTTACGCGCAGTTCTGGGAGAAAAAGTATACACCTTTCTGTCGGCTACTCTTCGACGACTTGTAAAATCGATGCTCGTGAATTATGCTAGTTTCGATCTAAAACGTTGTATCCTGTTGTTTTGAGCCGGAATACAAGTTTTCGCGCAGTTCTTAGAGAAAATGTTTACAGCTTTCTCTCATCTACACTTCGAAGACTTGTAAAATCGATGCTCGTGAATCTCGCTAGTTTCGATCTAAAACGATGTATCCCGTTGATTCGAGCCGGAATACAAGTTTTCGCGCAGTTCTGAGAGAAAAAGTTTACACCTTTCTCTCGTCTACTCTTCGACGACCCTTAAAATTGATGCTCGTGACTTTTGCTAGTTTTGATCTAAAACGATGTATCCCGTTGTATTGAGCTGGAATACAAGTTTTCGCGCAGTTCTGAGAGAAAAAGTTTACACCTTTCTGTCGTCTACTCTTCGACGACTTGTAAAATCGATGCTCGTGAATTTTGCTAGTTTCGATCTAAAACGATGTATCCCGTTGTTTTGAGCCGGAATACAAGTTTTCGCGCAGTTCTGAGAGAAAATGTTTACACCTTTTTGTCGTCTACTCTTCGACGACTTCTAAAATCGATGCTCGTGAATTATGCTAGTTTCGATCTAAAACGTTGTATCCCGTTGTTTTGAGCCGGAATACAAGTTTTCGCGCAGTTCTTAGAGAAAATGTTTACACCTTTCTCTCATCTACACTTCGAAGACTTGTAAAATCGATGCTCGTGAATTATGCTAGTTTCGATCTAAAACGTTGTATCCCGTTGTTTTGAGCCGGAATACAAGTTTTCGCGCAGTTCTGAGAGAAAAAGTTTACACCTTTCTCTCGTCTACACTTCGACGACTTGTAAAATCAATGTTCTTGAATTATGCTAGTTTCGAACTAAAACGTATCCCGTTGTTTTGAGGTGGAATACAAGTTTACGCGCAGTTCTGGGTGAAAAATTTTACACCTTTCTCTCGTCTACTCTTCGACGACTAGTAAAATCAATGTTCGTGAATCTCGCTTGTTCCGATCTAAAACGATGTATCCCGTTGTTTTGAGCCGGAATACAAGGTTTCGCGCTGTTCTGAGAGAAAAAGTTTACACCTTTCTCTCGTCTACTCTTCGACGACTAGTAAAATCGATGTTTGTGAATCTCGCTAGTTTCGATCTAAAACGATGTAACCCGTCGTTTTGAGCCGGAATAAAGGTTTTCGCGCAGTTCTGAGAGAAAAAGTTTACACCTTTCTCTCGTCTACACTCGACGACTTGTAAAATCGGTGCTCGTGAGTTTTGCTAGTTTCGATCTTAAACGATGTATCCCGTTGTTTTGAACCGGAATACAAGTTTTCGCACAGTTCTGAGAGGAAAAATTTACACCTATCTCTCATCTACTCTTCGACAATTTGTAAAATCGATGCTCGTGAATCTTGCTAGTTTCGATCTAAGACGATGTATCCCCTTGTTTTGAGCCGGAATACAAGTTTTCGCGCAGTTCTGAGAGAAAACGTTTACACCTTTCTCTCGGCTACTCTTCGACGAATTGTAAAATCGATGCTCGTGAATCTTGCTAGTTTCGATCAAAAACGATGTATCTCGTTGTTTCGAGCCGGAATACATGTTTTCGCGCAGTTCTGAGAGAAACAGTTTACACCTTTCTCTCGTCTACTCTTCGACGACTTGTAAAATCGATGCTCGTGAATTTTGCTAGTTTCGATCTCAAACGATGTATCTCGTTCTCTTGAGCCGGAATACAAATTTTCGCGCAGTTCTGAGAGAAAAAGTTTACACTTTTGTCTCGTCTACTCTTCGACGACTTGTAAAATCGATGCTAGTGAATTTTGCTAGTTTCGATATAAAACGATGTATCGTTGTTTTTTTAGCCGGAATACAAGCTTTCGCGTAGTTCTGAGAGAAAAAGTTTACACCTTTCTCTCGTCCGACTTGTAAAATAGATGCTTGTGCATTTTGCTAGTTTCGATCTAAAACAATGTATCCCGTTGTATTGAGCTGGAATACAAGTTTTCGCGCAGTTCTGAGAGAAAAAGTTTACACCTTTCTGTCGTCTACTCTTCGACGGCTTGTAAAATCGATGCTCGTGAATTTTGCTAGTTTCGATCTAAAACGATGTATCCCGTTGTTTTGAGCCGGAGTACAAGTTTACGCGCAGTTCTGAGAGAAAATGTTTACACCTTTCTGTCGTCTACTCTTCGACGACTTGTAAAATCGATGCTCGTGAATTATGCTAGTTTCGATCTAAAACGTTGTATCCCGTTGTTTTGAGCCGGAATACAAGTTTTCGCGCAGTTCTGAGAGAAAATGTTTACACCTTTCTCTCGTCTACACTTCGACGAGTTGTAAAATCGATGCTCGTGAATTTTGCTAGTTTCGAACTAAAACGATGTATCCCGTTGTATTGAGCTGGAATACAAGTTTTCGCGCAGGTCTGAGAGAAAATGTTTACACCTTTCTCTCGTCTACACTTCGACGACTTGTAAAATCGATGCTCGTGAATTTTGCTAGTTTCGATCTAAAACGATGTATCCCGTTGTTTTGAGCCGGAGTACAAGTTTACGCGCAGTTCTGGGAGAAAAAGTTTACACCTTTCTGTCGGCTACTCTTCGACGACTTGTAAAATCGATGCTCGTGAATTATGCTAGTTTCGATCTAAAACGTTGTATCCCGTTGTTTTGAGCCGGAATACAAGTTTTCGCGCAGTTCTGGGAGAAAAAGTTTACACCTTTCTCTCGTCTACACTTCGACGACTTGTAAAATCAATGTTCTTGAATTATGCTAGTTTCGAACTAAAACGTTGTATCCCGTTGTTTTGAGGCGGAATACAAGTTTACGCGCAGTTCTGGGTGAACAATTTTACACCTTTCTCTCGTCTACTCTTCGACGACTAGTAAAATCTATGTTCGTGAATCTCGCTAGTTCCGATCTAAAACGATGTATCCCGTTGTTTGAGCCGGAATACAAGGTTTCGCGCAGTTCTGAGAGAAAAAGTTTACACCTTTCTCTCGTCTACTCTTCGACGACTAGTAAAATTGATGTTCGTGAATCTCGCTAGTTTTGATCTAAAACGATGTATCTCGTTGTTTCGAGCCGGAATACAAGTTTTCGCGCAGTTCTGAGAGAAAAAGTTTACACCTTTCCCTCGTCTACTCTTCGAAGACTTGTAAAGTCGATGCTCGTGAACTTTGCTAGTTTCGATCTAAAACGATGTATCCCGTTGTATTGAGCTGGAATACAAGTTTTCGCGCAGTTCTGAGAGAAAAAGTTTACACCTTTCTGTCGTCTACTCTTCGACGGCTTGTAAAATCGATGCTCGTGAATTTTGCTAGTTTCGATCTAAAACGATGTATCCCGTTGTTTTCAGCCGGAGTACAAGTTTTCGCGCAGTTCAGAGAGAAAAAGTTTACACCTTTCTCTCGTCTACTCTTCGACGACTTGTAAAATCGATGCTCGTGAATTTTGCTAGTTTCGAACTAAAACGATGTATCCCGTTGTATTGAGCTGGAATACAAGTTTTCGCGCAGGTCTGAGAGAAAATGTTTACACCTTTCTCTCGTCTACACTTCGACGACTTGTAAAATCGATGCTCGTGAATTTTGCTAGTTTCGATCTAAAACGATGTATCCCGTTGTTTTGAGCCGGAGTACAAGTTTACGCGCAGTTCTGAGAAAAAATGTTTACACCTTTCTGTCGTCTACTCTTCGACGACATGTAAAATCGATGCTTGTGAATTTTGCTAGTTTCGATCTAAAACGTTGTATCCCGTTGTTTTGAGCCGAAATACAAGTTTTCGCGCAGTTCTGAGAGAAAATGTTTACACCTTTCTCTCGTCTACTCTTCGACGACTAGTAAAATTGATGTTCGTGAATCTCGCTAGTTTCGATCTAAAACGATGTATCTCGTTGTTTCGAGGCGGAATACAAGTTTCCGCGCAGTTCTGGGTGAACAATTTTACACCTTTCTCTCGTCTACTCTTCGACGACTAGTAAAATCAATGTTCGTGAATCTCGCTAGTTCCGATCTAAAACGATGTATCCCGTTGTTTGAGCCGGAATACAAGGTTTCGCGCAGTTCTGAGAGAAAAAGATTACACCTTTCTCTCGTCTACTCTTCGACGACTAGTAAAATTGATGTTCGTGAATCTCGCTAGTTTTGATCTAAAACGATGTATCTCGTTGTTTCGAGCCAGAATACAAGTTTTCGCGCAGTTCTGAGAGAAAAAGTTGACACCTTTCTCTCGTCTACTCTTCGACGACTTGTAAAGTCGATGCTCGTGAATTTTGCTAGTTTCGATCTAAAACGATGTATCCCGTTGTATTGAGCTGGAATACAAGTTTTCGCGCAGTTCTGAGAGAAAAAGTTTACACCTTTCTGTCGTCTACTCTTCGACGGCTTGTAAAATCGATGCTCGTGAATTTTGCTAGTTTCGATCTAAAACGATGTATCCCGTTGTTTTCAGCCGGAGTACAAGTTTACGCGCAGTTCTGGGAGAAACAGTATACACCTTTCTGTCGGCTACTCTTCGACGACTTGTAAAATCAATGCTCGTGAATTATGCTAGTTTCGATCTAAAACGTTGTATCCTGTTGTTTTGAGCCGGAATACAAGTTTTCGCGCAGTTCTTAGAGAAAATGTTTACAGCTTTCTCTCATCTACACTTCGAAGACTTGTAAAATCGATGCTCGTGAATCTCGCTAGTTTCGATCTAAAACGATGTATCCCGTTGATTCGAGCCGGAATACAAGTTTTCGCGCAGTTCTGAGAGGAAAAGTTTACACCTTTCTGTCGTCTACTCTTCGACGGCTTGTAAAATCGATGCTCGTGAATTTCTGCTAGTTTCGATTTTAAACGATGTATCCCGTTGTTTTGAGCCGGAGTACAAGTTTACGCGCAGTTCTGAGAGAAAATGTTTACACCTTTCTGTCGTCTACTCTTCGACGACTTGTAAAATCGATGCTCGTGAATTATGCTAGTTTCGATCTAAAACGTTGTATCCCGTTGTTTTGAGCCGGAATACAAGTTTTCGCGCAGTTCTTAGAGAAAATGTTTACACCTTTCTCTCGTCTACACTTCGAAGACTTGTAAAATCGATGCTCGTGAATTATGCTAGTTTCGATCTAAAACGTTGTATCCCGTTGTTTTGAGCCGGAATACAAGTTTTCGCGCAGTTCAGAGAGAAAAAGTTTACACCTTTCTCTCGTCTACTCTTCGACGACTTTTAAAATCGATGCTCGTGAATTTTGCTAGTTTCTAACTAAAACGATGTATCCCGTTGTATTGAGCTGGAATACAAGTTTTCGCGCAGGTCTGAGAGAAAATGTTTACACCTTTCTCTCGTCTACACTTCGACGACTTGCAAAATCGATGCTCGTGAATTATGCTAGTTTCGATCTAAAACGATGTATCTCGTTGTTTTCAGCCGCAATACTAGTTTTCGTGCAGTTCTGAGAGAAAATGTTTACACCTTTCTGTCGTCTACTCTTCGACGACTTGTAAAATCGATGCTCGTGAATTTTGCTAGTTTCGATCTAAAACGATGTATCCCGTTGTTTTGAGCCGGAGTACAAGTTTACGCGCAGTTCTGGGAGAAAAAGTTTACACCTTTCTGTCGGCTACTCTTCGACGACTTGTAAAATCGATGCTCGTGAATTATGCTAGTTTCGATCTAAAACGTTGTATCCCGTTGTATTGAGGCGGAATACAAGTTTTCGCGCAGTTCTGAGAGAAAATGTTTACACCTTTCTCTCGTCGACTCTTCGACGACTAGTAAAATTGATGTTCGTGAATCACGCTAGTTTCGATCTAAAACGATGTATCTCGTTGTTTCGAGGCGGAATACACGTTTACGCGCAGTTCTGGGTGAACAATTTTACACCTTTCTCTCGTCTACTCTTCGACGACTAGTAAAATCTATGTTCGTGAATCTCGCTAGTTCCGATCTAAAACGATGTATCCCGTTGTTTGAACCGGAATACAAGGTTTCGCGCAGTTCTGAGAGAAAAAGTTTACACCTTTCTCTCGTCTACTCTTCGACGACTAGTAAAATTGATGTTCGTGAATCTCGCTAGTTTTGATCTAAAACGATGTATCTCGTTGTTTCGAGCCGGAATACAAGTTTTCGCGCAGTTCTGAGAGAAAAAGTTTACACCTTTCTCTCGTCTACTCTTCGACGACTTGTAAAGTCGATGCTCGTGAACTTTGCTAGTTTCGATCTAAAACGATGTATCCCGTTGTACTGAGCTGGAATACAAGTTTTCGCGCAGTTCTGAGAGAAAAAGTTTACACCTTTCTGTCGTCTACTCTTCGACGGCTTGTAAAATCGATGCTCGTGAATTTTGCTAGTTTCGATCTAAAACGATGTATCCCGTTGTTTTCAGCCGGAGTACAAGTTTACGCGCAGTTCTGGGAGAAAAAGTATACACCTTTCTGTCGGCTACTCTTCGACGACTTGTAAAATCGATGCTCGTGAATTATGCTAGTTTCGATCTAAAACGTTGTATCCTGTTGTTTTGAGCCGGAATACAAGTTTTCGCGCAGTTCTTAGAGAAAATGTTTACAGCTTTCTCTCATCTACACTTCGAAGACTTGTAAAATCGATGCTCGTGAATCTCGCTAGTTTCGATCTAAAACGATGTATCCCGTTGATTCGAGCCGGAATACAAGTTTTCGCGCAGTTCTGAGAGAAAAAGTTTACACCTTTCTCTCGTCTACTCTTCGACGACCCTTAAAATTGATGCTCGTGACTTTTGCTAGTTTTGATCTAAAACGATGTATCCCGTTGTATTGAGCTGGAATACAAGTTTTCGCGCAGTTCTGAGAGAAAAAGTTTACACCTTTCTGTCGTCTACTCTTCGACGACTTGTAAAATCGATGCTCGTGAATTTTGCTAGTTTCGATCTAAAACGATGTATCCCGTTGTTTTGAGCCGGAATACAAGTTTTCGCGCAGTTCTGAGAGAAAATGTTTACACCTTTTTGTCGTCTACTCTTCGACGACTTCTAAAATCGATGCTCGTGAATTATGCTAGTTTCGATCTAAAACGTTGTATCCCGTTGTTTTGAGCCGGAATACAAGTTTTCGCGCAGTTCTTAGAGAAAATGTTTACACCTTTCTCTCATCTACACTTCGAAGACTTGTAAAATCGATGCTCGTGAATTATGCTAGTTTCAATCTAAAACGTTGTATCCCGTTGTTTTGAGCCGGAATACAAGTTTTCGCGCAGTTCTGAGAGAAAAAGTTTACACCTTTCTCTCGTCTACACTTCGACGACTTGTAAAATCAATGTTCTTGAATTATGCTAGTTTCGAACTAAAACGTATCCCGTTGTTTTGAGGTGGAATACAAGTTTACGCGCAGTTCTGGGTGAAAAATTTTACACCTTTCTCTCGTCTACTCTTCGACGACTAGTAAAATCAATGTTCGTGAATCTCGCTTGTTCCGATCTAAAACGATGTATCCCGTTGTTTTGAGCCGGAATACAAGGTTTCGCGCTGTTCTGAGAGAAAAAGTTTACACCTTTCTCTCGTCTACTCTTCGACGACTAGTAAAATCGATGTTTGTGAATCTCGCTAGTTTCGATCTAAAACGATGTAACCCGTCGTTTTGAGCCGGAATAAAGGTTTTCGCGCAGTTCTGAGAGAAAAAGTTTACACCTTTCTCTCGTCTACACTCGACGACTTGTAAAATCGGTGCTCGTGAGTTTTGCTAGTTTCGATCTTAAACGATGTATCCCGTTGTTTTGAACCGGAATACAAGTTTTCGCACAGTTCTGAGAGGAAAAATTTACACCTATCTCTCATCTACTCTTCGACAATTTGTAAAATCGATGCTCGTGAATCTTGCTAGTTTCGATCTAAGACGATGTATCCCCTTGTTTTGAGCCGGAATACAAGTTTTCGCGCAGTTCTGAGAGAAAACGTTTACACCTTTCTCTCGGCTACTCTTCGACGAATTGTAAAATCGATGCTCGTGAATCTTGCTAGTTTCGATCAAAAACGATGTATCTCGTTGTTTCGAGCCGGAATACATGTTTTCGCGCAGTTCTGAGAGAAACAGTTTACACCTTTCTCTCGTCTACTCTTCGACGACTTGTAAAATCGATGCTCGTGAATTTTGCTAGTTTCGATCTCAAACGATGTATCCCGTTCTCTTGAGCCGGAATACAAATTTTCGCGCAGTTCTGAGAGAAAAAGTTTACACTTTTGTCTCGTCTACTCTTCGACGACTTGTAAAATCGATGCTAGTGAATTTTGCTAGTTTCGATATAAAACGATGTATCGTTGTTTTTTTAGCCGGAATACAAGCTTTCGCGTAGTTCTGAGAGAAAAAGTTTACACCTTTCTCTCGTCCGACTTGTAAAATAGATGCTTGTGCATTTTGCTAGTTTCGATCTAAAACGATGTATCCCGTTGTATTGAGCTGGAATACAAGTTTTCGCGCAGTTCTGAGAGAAAAAGTTTACACCTTTCTGTCGTCTACTCTTCGACGGCTTGTAAAATCGATGCTCGTGAATTTTGCTAGTTTCGATCTAAAACGATGTATCCCGTTGTTTTGAGCCGGAGTACAAGTTTACGCGCAGTTCTGAGAGAAAATGTTTACACCTTTCTGTCGTCTACTCTTCGAGGACTTGTAAAATCGATGCTCGTGAATTATGCTAGTTTCGATCTAAAACGTTGTATCCCGTTGTTTTGAGCCGGAATACAAGTTTTCGCGCAGTTCTGAGAGAAAATGTTTACACCTTTCTCTCGTCTACACTTCGACGAGTTGTAAAATCGATGCTCGTGAATTTTGCTAGTTTCGAACTAAAACGATGTATCCCGTTGTATTGAGCTGGAATACAAGTTTTCGCGCAGGTCTGAGAGAAAATGTTTACACCTTTCTCTCGTCTACACTTCGACGACTTGTAAAATCGATGCTCGTGAATTTTGCTAGTTTCGATCTAAAACGATGTATCCCGTTGTTTTGAGCCGGAGTACAAGTTTACGCGCAGTTCTGGGAGAAAAAGTTTACACCTTTCTGTCGGCTACTCTTCGACGACTTGTAAAATCGATGCTCGTGAATTATGCTAGTTTCGATCTAAAACGTTGTATCCCGTTGTTTTGAGCCGGAATACAATTTTTCGCGCAGTTCTGAGAGAAAATGTTTACACCTTTCTCTCGTCTACACTTCGACGACTTGTAAAATCGATGCTCGTGAATTATGCTAGTTTCGATCTAAAACGATGTATCCTGTTGTTTTGAGCCGGAATACAAGTTTTCGCGCAGTTCTGGGAGAAAAAGTTTACACCTTTCTCTCGTCTACACTTCGACGACTTGTAAAATCAATGTTCTTGAATTATGCTAGTTTCGAACTAAAACGCTGTATCCCGTTGTTTTGAGGCGGAATACAAGTTTACGCGCAGTTCTGGGTGAACAATTTTACACCTTTCTCTCGTCTACTCTTCGACGACTAGTAAAATCAATGTTCGTGAATCTCGCTAGTTCCGATCTAAAACGATGTATCCCGTTGTTCGAGCCGGAATACAAGGTTTCGCGCAGTTCTGAGAGAAAAAGTTTACACCTTTCTCTCGTCTACTCTTCGACGACTAGTAAAATTGATGTTCGTGAATCTCGCTAGTTTCGATCTAAAACGATGTATCTCGTTGTTTCGAGCCGGAATACAAGTTTTCGCGCAGTTCTGAGAGAAAAAGTTTACACCTTTCTCTCGTCTACTCTTCGACGACTTGTAAAGTCGATGTGCGTGAATTTTGCTAGTTTCGATCTAAAACGATGTATCTCGTTGTATTGAGCTGGAATACAAGTTTTCGCGCAGTTCTGAAAGAAAAAGTTTACACCTTTCTGTCGTCTACTCTTCGACGGCTTGTAAAATCGATGCTCGTGAATTTTGCTAGTTTCGATCTAAAACGATGTATCCCGTTGTTTTCAGCCGGAGTACAAGTTTACGCGCAGTTCTGGGAGAAAAAGTATACACCTTTCTGTCGGCTACTCTTCGACAACTTGTAAAATCGATGCTCGTGAATTATGCTAGTTTCGATCTAAAACGTTGTATCCTGTTGTTTTGAGCCGGAATACAAGTTTTCGCGCAGTTCTTAGAGAAAATGTTTACAGCTTTCTCTCATCTACACTTCGAAGACTTGAAAAATCGATGCTCGTAAATCTCGCTAGTTTCGATCTAAAACGATGTATCCCGTTGATTCGAGCCGGAATACAAGTTTTCGCGCAGTTCTGAGAGAAAAAGTTTACACCTTTCTCTCGTCTACTCTTCGACGACCCTTAAAATCGATGCTCGTGACTTTTGCTAGTTTTGATCTAAAACGATGTATCCCGTTGTATTGAGCTGGAATACAAGTTTTCGCGCAGTTCTGAGAGAAAAAGTTTACACCTTTCTGTCGTCTACTCTTCGACGACTTGTAAAATCGATGCTCGTGAATTTTGCTAGTTTCGATCTAAAACGATGTATCCCGTTGTTTTGAGCCGGAATACAAGTTTTCGCGCAGTTCTGAGAGAAAATGTTTACACCTTTTTGTCGTCTACTCTTCGACGACTTGTAAAATCGATGCTCGTGAATTATGCTAGTTTCGATCTAAAACGTTGTATCCCGTTGTTTTGAGCCGGAATACAAGTTTTCGCGCAGTTCTTAGAGAAAATGTTTACACCTTTCTCTCTTCTACACTTCGTAGACTTGTAAAATCGATGCTCGTGAATTATGCTAGTTTCGATCTAAAACGTTGTATCCCGTTGTTTTGAGCCGTAATACAAGTTTTCGCGCAGTTCTGAGAGAAAAAGTTTACACCTTTCTCTCGTCTACACTTCGACGACTTGTAAAATCAATGTTCTTGAATTATGCTAGTTTCGAACTAAAACGTTGTATCCCGTTGTTTTGAGGTGGAATACAAGTTTACGCGCAGTTCTGGGTGAAAAATTTTACACCTTTCTCTCGTCTACTCTTCGACGACTAGTAAAATCAATGTTCGTGAATCTCGCTCGTTCCGATCTAAAACGTTGTATCCTGTTGTTTTGAGCCGTAATACAAGTTTTCGCGCAGTTCTTAGAGAAAATGTTTACAGCTTTCTCTCATCTACACTTCGAAGACTTGTAAAATCGATGCTCGTAAATCTCGCTAATTTCGATCTAAAACGATGTATCCCGTTGATTCGAGCCGGAATACAAGTTTTCGCGCAGTTCTGAGAGAAAAAGTTTACACCTTTCTCTCGTCTACTCTTCGACGACTTGTAAAATCGATGTGCGTGAATTTTGCTAGTTTCGATCTAAAACGATGTATCTCGTTGTATTGAGCTGGAATACAAGTTTTTGCGCAGTTCTGAAAGAAAAAGTTTACACCTTTCTGTCGTCTACTCTTCGACGGCTTGTAAAATCGATGCTCGTGAATTTTGCTAGTTTCGATCTAAAACGATGTTTCCCGTTGTTTTGAGCCGGAGTACAAGTTTACGCGCAGTTCTGGGAGAAAAAGTTTACACCTTTCTGTCGGCTACTCTTCGACGACTTGTAAAATCGATGCTCGTGAATTATGCTAGTTTCGATCTAAAACGTTGTATCCCGTTGTTTTGAGCCGGAATACAAGTTTTCGCGCAGTTCTGAGAGAAAATGTTTACACCTTTCTCTCGCCTACACTTCGACGAGTTGTAAAATCGATGCTCGTGAATTATGCTAGTTTCGATCTAAAACGATGTATCCCGTTGTTTTGAGCCGGAATACAAGTTTCCGCGCAGTTCTGAGAGAAAACGTTTACACCTTTCTCTCGTCTACTCTTCGACGACTAGTAAAATCGATGTTCGTGAATCTCGCTAGTTTCGATCTAAAACGATGTATCCCGTTGATTCGAGCCGGAATACAAGTTTTCGCGCAGTTCTGAGAGAAAAAGTTTACACCTTTCTCTCGTCTACTCTTCGACGACTTGTAAAATCGACGCTCGTGAATTTTGCTAGTTTCGATCTAAAACGATGTATCCCGTTGTATTGAGCTGGAATACAAGTTTTCGCGCAGTTCTGAGAGAAAAAGTTTGCACCTTTCTGTCGTCTACTCTTCGACGACTTGTAAAATCGATGCTCGTGAATTTTGCTAGTTTCGATCCAAAACGATGTATCCCGTTGTTTTGAGCCGGAGTACAAGTTTACGCGCTCTTCTGGGAGAAAACGTTTGCACCTTTCTGTCGGCTACTCTTCGACGACTTGTAAAATCGATGCTCGTGAATTATGCTAGTTTCGATCTAAAATGTTGTATCCCATTGTTTTGAGCCGGAATACAAGTTTTCGCGCAGTTCTGAGAGAAAATGTTTACACCTTTCTCTCGTCTACACTTCGACGACTTGTAAAGTCGATGTGCGTGAATTTTGCTAGTTTCGATCTAAAACGATGTATCTCGTTGTATTGAGCTGGAATACAAGTTTTCGCGCAGTTCTGAAAGAAAAAGTTTACACCTTTCTGTCGTCTACTCTTCGACGGCTTGTAAAATCGATGCTCGTGAATTTTGCTAGTTTCGATCTAAAACGATGTATCCCGTCGTTTTCAGCCGGAGTACAAGTTTACGCGCAGTTCTGGGAGAAAAAGTATACACCTTTCTGTCGGCTACTCTTCGACAACTTGTAAAATCGATGCTCGTGAATTATGCTAGTTTCGATCTAAAACGTTGTATCCTGTTGTTTTGAGCCGGAATACAAGTTTTCGCGCAGTTCTTACAGAAAATGTTTACAGCTTTCTCTCATCTACACTTCGAAGACTTGTAAAATCGATGCTCGTAAATCTCGCTAGTTTCGATCTAAAACGATGTATCCCGTTGATTCGAGCCGGAATACAAGTTTTCGCGCAGTTCTGAGAGAAAAAGTTTACACCTTTCTCTCGTCTACTCTTCGACGACTTGTAAAATCGATGTGCGTGAATTTTGCTAGTTTCGATCTAAAACGATGTATCTCGTTGTATTGAGCTGGAATACAAATTTTCGCGCAGTTCTGAAAGAAAAAGTTTACACCTTTCTGTCGTCTACTCTTCGACGGCTTGTAAAATCGATGCTCGTGAATTTTGCTAGTTTCGATCTAAAACGATGTATCCCGTTGTTTTGAGCCGGAATACAAGTTTTCGCGCAGTTCTGAGAGAAAATGTTTACACCTTTTTGTCGTCTACTCTTCGACGACTTGTAAAATCGATGCTCGTGAATTATGCTAGTTTCGATCTAAAACGTTGTATCCCGTTGTTTTGAGCCGGAATACAAGTTTTCGCGCAGTTCTTAGAGAAAATGTTTACACCTTTCTCTCTTCTACACTTCGAAGACTTGTAAAATCAATGTTCTTGAATTATGCTAGTTTCAAACTAAAACGTTGTATCCCGTTGTTTTGAGGTGGAATACAAGTTTACGCGCAGTTCTGGGTGAAAACTTTTACACCTTTCTCTCGTCTACTCTTCGACGACTAGTAAAATCAATGTTCGTGAATCTCGCTCGTTCCGATCTAAAACGATGTATCCCGTTGTTTTGAGCCGGAATACAAGGTTTCGCGCAGTTCTGAGAGAAAAAGTTTACACCTTTCTCTCGTCTACTCTTCGACGACTAGTAAAATCGATGCTCGTGAATTATGCTAGTTTCGATCTAAAACGTTGTATCCCGTTGTTTTGAGCCGGAATACAAGTTTTCGCGCAGTTCTTAGAGAAAATGTTTACACCTTTCTCTCTTCTACACTTCGAAGACTTGTAAAATCGATGCTCGTGAATTATGCTAGTTTCGATCTAAAACGTTGTATCCCGTTGTTTTGAGCCGGAATACAAGTTTTCGCGCAGTTCTGAGAGAAAAAGTTCACACCTTTCTCTCGTCTACTCTTCGACGACTTGTAAAATCGATGTGCGTGAATTTTGCTAGTTTCGATCTAAAACGATGTATCTCGTTGTATTGAGCTGGAATACAAGTTTTCGCGCAGTTCTGAAAGAAAAAGTTTACACCTTTCTGTCGTCTACTCTTCGACGGCTTGTAAAATCGATGCTCGTGAATTTTGCTAGTTTCGATCTAAAACGATGTATCCCGTTGTTTTGAGCCGGAATACAAGTTTTCGCGCAGTTCTGAGAGAAAATGTTTACACCTTTTTGTCGTCTACTCTTCGACGACTTGTAAAATCGATGCTCGTGAATTATGCTAGTTTCGATCTAAAACGTTGTATCCCGTTGTTTTGAGCCGGAATACAAGTTTTCGCGCAGTTCTTAGAGAAAATGTTTACACCTTTCTCTCTTCTACACTTCGAAGACTTGTAAAATCAATGTTCTTGAATTATGCTAGTTTCAAACTAAAACGTTGTATCCCGTTGTTTTGAGGTGGAATACAAGTTTACGCGCAGTTCTGGGTGAAAAATTTTACACCTTTCTCTCGTCTACTCTTCGACGACTAGTAAAATCAATGTTCGTGAATCTCGCTCGTTCCGATCTAAAACGATGTATCCCGTTGTTTTGAGCCGGAATACAAGGTTTCGCGCAGTTCTGAGAGAAAAAGTTTACACCTCTCTCGTCTACTCTTCGACGACTAGTAAAATCGATGTTCGTGAATCTCGCTAGTTTCGATCTAAAACGATGTATCCCGTTGTTTCGAGCCGGAATACAAGTTTTCGCGCAGTTCTGAGAGAAAACGTTTACACCTTTCTCTCGTCTACTCTTCGACGACTTGTAAAATCGATGTGCGTGAATTTTGCTAGTTTCGATCTAAAACGATGTATCTCGTTGTATTGAGCTGGAATACAAGTTTTCGCGCAGTTCTGAAAGAAAAAGTTTACACCTTTCTGTCGTCTACTCTTCGACGGCTTGTAAAATCGATGCTCGTGAATTTTGCTAGTTTCGATCTAAAACGATGTATCCCGTTGTTTTGAGCCGGAGTACAAGTTTACGCGCAGTTCTGGGAGAAAAAGTTTACACCTTTCTGTCGGATACTCTTCGACGACTTGTAAAATCGATGCTCGTGAATTATGCTAGTTTCGATCTAAAACGTTGTATCCCGTTGTTTTGAGCCGGAATACAAGTTTTCGCGCAGTTCTGAGAGAAAATGTTTACACCTTTCTCTCGCCTACACTTCGACGAGTTGTAAAATCGATGCTCGTGAATTATGCTAGTTTCGATCTAAAACGATGTATCCCGTTGTTTTGAGCCGGAATACAAGTTTCCGCGCAGTTCTGAGAGAAAACGTTTACACCTTTCTCTCGTCTACTCTTCGACGACTAGTAAAATCGATGTTCGTGAATCTCGCTAGTTTCGATCTAAAACGATGTATCCCGTTGATTCGAGCCGGAATACAAGTTTTCGCGCAGTTCTGAGAGAAAAAGTTTACACCTTTCTCTCGTCTACTCTTCGACGACTTGTAAAATCGATGCTCGTGAATTTTGCTAGTTTCGATCTAAAACGATGTATCCCGTTGTATTGAGCTGGAATACAAGTTTTCGCGCAGTTCTGAGAGAAAAAGTTTACACCTTTCTGTCGTCTACTCTTCGACGACTTGTAAAATCGATGCTCGTGAATTTTGCTAGTTTCGATCCAAAACGATGTATCCCGTTGTTTTGAGCCGGAGTACAAGTTTACGCGCAGTTCTGGGAGAAAAAGTTTACACCTTTCTGTCGGCTACTCTTCGACGACTTGTAAAATCGATGCTCGTGAATTATGCTAGTTTCGATCTAAAATGTTGTATCCCATTGTTTTGAGCCGGAATACAAGTTTTCGCGCAGTTCTGAGAGAAAATGTTTACACCTTTCTCTCGTCTACACTTCGACGAGTTGTAAAATCGATGCTCGTGAATTATGCTAGTTTCGATCTAAAACGATGTATCCCGTTGTTTTGAGCCGGAATACAAGTTTCGGCGCAGTTCTGAGAGAAAAAGTTTACACCTTTCTGTCGTCTACTCTTCGACGACTTGTAAAATCGATGCTCGTGAATTTTGCTAGTTTCGATCTAAAACGATGTATCCCGTTGTTTTGAGCCGGAATACAAGTTTTCGCGCAGTTCTGAGAGAAAATGTTTACACCTTTTTGTCGTCTACTCTTCGACGACTTGTAAAATCGATGCTCGTGAATTATGCTAGTTTCGATCTAAAACGTTGTATCCCATTGTTTTGAGCCGGAATACAAGTTTTCGCGCAGTTCTTAGAGAAAATGTTTACACCTTTCTCTCTTCTACACTTCGAAGACTTGTAAAATCGATGCTCGTGAATTATGCTAGTTTCGATCTAAAACGTTGTATCCCGTTGTTTTGAGCCGGAATACAAGTTTTCGCGCAGTTCTGAGAGAAATAGTTTACACCTTTCTCTCGTCTACTCTTCGACGACTTGTAAAATCGATGTGCGTGAATTTTGCTAGTTTCGATCTAAAACGATGTATCTCGTTGTATTGAGCTGGAATACAAGTTTTCGCGCAGTTCTGAAAGAAAAAGTTTACACCTTTCTGTCGTCTACTCTTCGACGGCTTGTAAATTCGATGCTCGTGAATTTTGCTAGTTTCGATCTAAAACGATGTATCCCGTTGTTTTGAGCCGGAATACAAGTTTTCGCGCAGTTCTGAGAGAAAATGTTTACACCTTTTTGTCGTCTACTCTTCGACGACTTGTAAACTCGATGCTCGTGAATTATGCTAGTTTCGATCTAAAACGTTGTATCCCGTTGTTTTGAGCCGGAATACAAGTTTTCGCGCAGTTCTTAGAGAAAATGTTTACACCTTTCTCTCTTCTACACTTCGAAGACTTGTAAAATCAATGTTCTTGAATTATGCTAGTTTCAAACTAAAACGTTGTATCCCGTTGTTTTGAGGTGGAATACAAGCTAACGCGCAGTTCTGAGAGAAAAAGTTTACACCTTTCTGTCGTCTACTCTTCGACGGCTTGTAAAATCGATGCTCGTGAATTTTGCTAGTTTCGATCTAAAACGATGTATCCCGTTGTTTTGAGCCGGAGTACAAGTTTACGCGCAGTTCTTAGAGAAAATGTTTACACCTTTCTCTCGTCTACACTTCGAAGACTTGTAAAATCGATGCTCGTGAATTATGCTAGTTTCGATCTAAAACGTTGTATCCCGTTGTTTTGAGCCGGAATACAAGTTTTCGCGCAGTTCTGGGAGAAAAAGTTTACACCTTTCTCTCGTCTACACTTCGACGACTTGTAAAATCAATGTTCTTGAATTATGCTAGTTTCGAACTAAAACGTTGTATCCCGTTGTTTTGAGGCGGAATACAAGTTTACGCGCAGTTCTGGGTGAACAATTTTACACCTTTCTCTCGTCTACTCTTCGACGACTAGTAAAATCAATGTTCGTGAATCTCGCTAGTTCCGATCTAAAACGATGTATCCCGTTGTTCGAGCCGGAATACAAGATTTCGCGCAGTTCTGAGAGAAAAAGTTTACACCTTTCTCTCGTCTACTCTTCGACGACTAGTAAAATTGATGTTCGTGAATCTCGCTAGTTTCGATCTAAAACGTTGTATCTCGTTGTTTCGAGCCGGAATACAAGTTTTCGCGCAGTTCTGAGAGAAAAAGTTTACACCTTTCTCTCGTCTACTCTTCGACGACTTGTAAAGTCGATGTGCGTGAATTTTGCTAGTTTCGATCTAAAACGATGTATCTCGTTGTATTGAGCTCAAATACAAGTTTTCGCGCAGTTCTGAAAGAAAAAGTTTACACCTTTCTGTCGTCTACTCTTCGACGGCTTGTAAAATCGATGCTCGTGAATTTTGCTAGTTTCGATCTAAAACGATGTATCCCGTTGTTTTCAGCCGGAGTACAAGTTCACGCGCAGATCTGGGAGAAAAAGTATACACCTTTCTGTCGGCTACTCTTCGACAACTTGTAAAATCGATGCTCGTGAATTATGCTAGTTTCGATCTAAAACGTTGTATCCTGTTGTTTTGAGCCGGAATACAAGTTTTCGCGCAGTTCTTAGAGAAAATGTTTACAACTTTCTCTCATCTACACTTCGAAGACTTGTAAAATCGATGCTCGTATATCTCGCTAGTTTCGATCTAAAACGATGTATCCCGTTGATTCGAGCCGGAATACAAGTTTTCGCGCAGTTCTGAGAGAAAAAGTTTACACCTTTGTCTCGTCTACTCTTCGACGACCCTTAAAATCGATGCTCGTGACTTTTGCTAGTTTTGATCTAAAACGATGTATCCCGTTGTATTGAGCTGGAATACAAGTTTTCGCGCAGTTCTGAGAGAAAAAGTTTACACCTTTCTGTCGTCTACTTTTCGACGACTTGTAAAATCGATGCTCGTGAATTTTGCTAGTTTCGATCTAAAACGATGTATCCCGTTGTTTTGAGCCGGAATACAAGTTTTCGCGCAGTTCTGAGAGAAAATGTTTACACCTTTTTGTCGTCTACTCTTCGACGACTTGTAAAATCGATGCTCGTGAATTATGCTAGTTTCGATCTAAAACGTTGTATCCCGTTGTTTTGAGCCGGAATACAAGTTTTCGCGCAGTTCTTAGAGAAAATGTTTACACCTTTCTCTCATCTACACTTCGAAGACTTGTAAAATCGATACTCGTGAATCTCGCTAGTTTCGATTTAAAACGATGTATCCCGTTGATTCGAGCCGGAATACAAGTTTTCGCGCCGTTCTGAGAGAAAAAGTTTACACCTTTCTCTCGTCTACTCTTCGACGACCCTTAAAATCGATGCTCGTGACTTTTGCTAGTTTTGATCTAAAACGATGTATCCCGTTGTATTGAGCTGGAATACAAGTTTTCGCGCAGTTCTGAGAGAAAAAGTTTACACCTTTCTGTCGTCTACTCTTCGACGACTTGTAAAATCGATGCTCGTGAATTTTGCTAGTTTCGATCTAAAACGATGTATCCCGTTGTATTGAGCTGGAATACAAGTTTTCGCGCAGTTCTGAGAGAAAATTTTTACACCTTTCTGTCGTCTACTCTTCGACGACTTGTAAAATCGATGCTCGTGAATTTTGCTAGTTTCGATCTAAAACAATGTATCCCGTTGTTTTGAGCCGGAGTACAAGTTTTCGCGCAGTTCTGAGAGAAAAAGTTTACACCTTTCTGTCGTCTACTCTTCGACGGCTTGTAAAATCGATGCTCGTGAATTTTGCTAGTTTCGATCTAAAACGATGTATCCCGTTGTTTTGAGCCGGAGTACAAGTTTACGCGCAGTTCTTAGAGAAAATGTTTACACCTGTCTCTCGTCTACACTTCGAAGACTTGTAAAATCGATGCTCGTGAATTATGCTAGTTTCGATCTAAAACGTTGTATCCCGTTGTTTTGAGCCGGAATACAAGTTTTCGCGCAGTTCTGGGAGAAAAAGTTTACACCTTTCTCTCGTCTACACTTCGACGACTTGTAAAATCAATGTTCTTGAATTATGCTAGTTTCGAACTAAAACGTTGTATCCCGTTGTTTTGAGGCGGAATACAAGTTTACGCGCAGTTCTGGGTGAACAATTTTACACCTTTCTCTCGTCTACTCTTCGACGACTAGTAAAATCAATGTTCGTGAATCTCGCTAGTTCCGATCTAAAACGATGTATCCCGTTGTTCGAGCCGGAATACAAGGTTTCGCGCAGTTCTGAGAGAAAAAGTTTACACCTTTCTCTCGTCTACTCTTCGACGACTAGTAAAATTGATGTTCGTGAATCTCGCTAGTTTCGATCTAAAACGTTGTATCTCGTTGTTTCGAGCCGGAATACAAGTTTTCGCGCAGTTCTGAAAGAAAAAGTTTACACCTTTCTGTCGTCTACTCTTCGACGGCTTGTAAAATCGATGCTCGTGAATTTTGCTAGTTTCGATCTAAAACGATGTATCCCGTTGTTTTCAGCCGGAGTACAAGTTTACGCGCACATCTGGGAGAAAAAGTATACACCTTTCTGTCGGCTACTCTTCGACAACTTGTAAAATCGATGCTCGTGAATTATGCTAGTTTCGATCTAAAACGTTGTATCCTGTTGTTTTGAGCCGGAATACAAGTTTTCGCGCAGTTCTTAGAGAAAATGTTTACAGCTTTCTCTCATCTACACTTCGAAGACTTGTAAAATCGATGCTCGTATATCTCGCTAGTTTCGATCTAAAACGATGTATCCCGTTGATTCGAGCCGGAATACAAGTTTTCGCGCAGTTCTGAGAGAAAAAGTTTACACCTTTGTCTCGTCTACTCTTCGACGACCCTTAAAATCGATGCTCGTGACTTTTGCTAGTTTTGATCTAAAACGATGTATCCCGTTGTATTGAGCTGGAATACAAGTTTTCGCGCAGTTCTGAGAGAAAAAGTTTACACCTTTCTGTCGTCTACTCTTCGACGACTTGTAAAATCGATGCTCGTGAATTTTGCTAGTTTCGATCTAAAACGATGTATCCCGTTGTTTTGAGCCGGAATACAAGTTTTCGCGCAGTTCTGAGAGAAAATGTTTACACCTTTTTGTCGTCTACTCTTCGACGACTTGTAAAATCGATGCTCGTGAATTATGCTAGTTTCGATCTAAAACGTTGTATCCCGTTGTTTTGAGCCGGAATACAAGTTTTCGCGCAGTTCTTAGAGAAAATGTTTACACCTTTCTCTCATCTACACCTCGAAGACTTGTAAAATCGATGCTCGTGAATCTCGCTAGTTTCGATTTAAAACGATGTATCCCGTTGATTCGAGCCGGAATACAAGTTTTCGCGCCGTTCTGAGAGAAAAAGTTTACACCTTTCTCTCGTCTACTCTTCGACGACCCTTAAAATCGATGCTCGTGACTTTTGCTAGTTTTGATCTAAAACGATGTATCCCGTTGTATTGAGCTGGAATACAAGTTTTCGCGCAGTTCTGAGAGAAAAAGTTTACACCTTTCTGTCGTCTACTCTTCGACGACTTGTAAAATCGATGCTCGTGAATTTTGCTAGTTTCGATCTAAAACGATGTATCCCGTTGTATTGAGCTGGAATACAAGTTTTCGCGCAGTTCTGAGAGAAAATGTTTACACCTTTCTGTCGTCAACTCTTCGACGACTTGTAAAATCGATGCTCGTGAATTATGCTAGTTTCGATCTAAAACGTTGTATCCCGTTGTTTTGAGCCGGAATACAAGTTTTCGCGCAGTTCTTAGAGAAAATGTTTACACCTTTCTCTCATCTACACTTCGAAGACTTGTAAAATCGATGCTCGTGAATTATGCTAGTTTTGATCTAAAACGTTGTATCCCGTTGTTTTGAGCCGGAATACAAGTTTTCGCGCAGTTCTGAGAGAAAATGTTTACACCTTTCTGTCGTCAACTCTTCGACGACTTGTAAAATCGATGCTCGTGAATTATGCTAGTTTCGATCTAAAACGTTGTATCCCGTTGTTTTGAGACGGAATAAAAGTTTTCGCGCAGTTCTTAGAGAAAATGTTTACACCTTTCTCTCATCTACACTTCGAAGACTTGTAAAATCGATGCTCGTGAATTATGCTAGTTTCGATCTAAAACGTTGTATCCCGTTGTTTTGAGCCGGAATACAAGTTTTCGCGCAGTTCTGAGAGAAAAAGTTTACACCTTTCTCTCGTCTACACTTCGACGACTTGTAAAATCAATGTTCTTGAATTATGCTAGTTTCTAACTAAAACGTTGTATCCTGTTGTTTTGAGGTGGAATACAAGTTTACGCGCAGTTCTGGGTGAAATATTTTACACCTTTCTCTCCACTACTCTTCGACGACTACTAAAATCAATGTTCGTGAATCTCGCTAGTTCCGATCTAAAACGATGTATCCCGTTGTTTTGAGCCGGAATACACGGTTTCGCGCAGTTCTGAGAGAAAAAGTTTACACCTTTCTCTCGTCTACTCTTCGACGACTAGTGAAATCGATGTTCGTGAATCCCGCTAGTTTCGATCTAAAACGATGTATCCCGTTGTTTCGAGCCGGAATACAAGTTTTCGCGCAGTTCTGAGAGAAAAAGTTTACACCTTTCTCTCGTCTACTCTTCGATGACTTGTAAAATCGATGTGCGTGAATTTTGCTAGTTTCGATCTAAAACGATGTATCTCGTTGTATTGAGCTGGAATACAAGTTTTCGCGCAGTTCTTAGAGAAAATGTTTACAGCTTTCTCTCATCTACACTTCGAAGACTTGTAAAATCGATGCTCGTATATCTCGCTAGTTTCGATCTAAAACGATGTATCCCGTTGATTCGAGCCGGAATACAAGTTTTCGCGCAGTTCTGAGAGAAAAAGTTTACACCTTTGTCTCGTCTACTCATCGACGACCCTTAAAATCGATGCTCGTGACTTTTGCTAGTTTTGATCTAAAACGATGTATCCCGTTGTATTGAGCTGGAATACAAGTTTTCGCGCAGTTCTGAGAGAAAAAGTTTACACCTTTCTGTCGTCTACTCTTCGACGACTTGTAAAATCGATGCTCGTGAATTTTGCTAGTTTAGATCTAAAACGATGTATCCCGTTGTTTTGAGCCGGAATACAAGTTTTCGCGCAGTTCTGAGAGAAAATGTTTACACCTTTTTGTCGTCTACTCTTCGACGACTTGTAAAATCGATGCTCGTGAATTATGCTAGTTTCGATCTAAAACGTTGTATCCCGTTGTTTTGAGCCGGAATACAAGTTTTCGCGCAGTTCTTAGAGAAAATGTTTACACCTTTCTCTCATCTACACTTCGAAGACTTGTAAAATCGATACTCGTGAATCTCGCTAGTTTCGATTTAAAACGATGTATCCCGTTGATTCGAGCCGGAATACAAGTTTTCGCGCCGTTCTGAGAGAAAAAGTTTACACCTTTCTCTCGTCTACTCTTCGACGACCCTTAAAATCGATGCTCGTGACTTTTGCTAGTTTTGATCTAAAACGATGTATCCCGTTGTATTGAGCTGGAATACAAGTTTTCGCGCAGTTCTGAGAGAAAAAGTTTACACCTTTCTGTCGTCTACTCTTCGACGACTTGTAAAATCGATGCTCGTGAATTTTGCTAGTTTCGATCTAAAACGATGTATCCCGTTGTATTGAGCTGGAATACAAGTTTTCGCGCAGTTCTGAGAGAAAATTTTTACACCTTTCTGTCGTCTACTCTTCGACGACTTGTAAAATCGATGCTCGTGAATTTTGCTAGTTTCGATCTAAAACGATGTATCCCGTTGTTTTGAGCCGGAGTACAAGTTTTCGCGCAGTTCTGAGAGAAAAAGTTTACACCTTTCTGTCGTCTACTCTTCGACGGCTTGTAAAATCGATGCTCGTGAATTTTGCTAGTTTCGATCTAAAACGATGTATCCCGTTGTTTTGAGCCGGAGTACAAGTTTACGCGCAGTTCTTAGAGAAAATGTTTACACCTGTCTCTCGTCTACACTTCGAAGACTTGTAAAATCGATGCTCGTGAATTATGCTAGTTTCGATCTAAAACGTTGTATCCCGTTGTTTTGAGCCGGAATACAAGTTTTCGCGCAGTTCTGGGAGAAAAAGTTTACACCTTTCTCTCGTCTACACTTCGACGACTTGTAAAATCAATGTTCTTGAATTATGCTAGTTTCGAACTAAAACGTTGTATCCCGTTGTTTTGAGGCGGAATACAAGTTTACGCGCAGTTCTGGGTGAACAATTTTACACCTTTCTCTCGTCTACTCTTCGACGACTAGTAAAATCAATGTTCGTGAATCTCGCTAGTTCCGATCTAAAACGATGTATCCCGTTGTTCGAGCCGGAATACAAGGTTTCGCGCAGTTCTGAGAGAAAAAGTTTACACCTTTCTCTCGTCTACTCTTCGACGACTAGTAAAATTGATGTTCGTGAATCTCGCTAGTTTCGATCTAAAACGTTGTATCTCGTTGTTTCGAGCCGGAATACAAGTTTTCGCGCAGTTCTGAAAGAAAAAGTTTACACCTTTCTGTCGTCTACTCTTCGACGGCTTGTAAAATCGATGCTCGTGAATTTTGCTAGTTTCGATCTAAAACGATGTATCCCGTTGTTTTCAGCCGGAGTACAAGTTTACGCGCACATCTGGGAGAAAAAGTATACACCTTTCTGTCGGCTACTCTTCGACAACTTGTAAAATCGATGCTCGTGAATTATGCTAGTTTCGATCTAAAACGTTGTATCCTGTTGTTTTGAGCCGGAATACAAGTTTTCGCGCAGTTCTTAGAGAAAATGTTTACAGCTTTCTCTCATCTACACTTCGAAGACTTGTAAAATCGATGCTCGTATATCTCGCTAGTTTCGATCTAAAACGATGTATCCCGTTGATTCGAGCCGGAATACAAGTTTTCGCGCAGTTCTGAGAGAAAAAGTTTACACCTTTGTCTCGTCTACTCTTCGACGACCCTTAAAATCGATGCTCGTGACTTTTGCTAGTTTTGATCTAAAACGATGTATCCCGTTGTATTGAGCTGGAATACAAGTTTTCGCGCAGTTCTGAGAGAAAAAGTTTACACCTTTCTGTCGTCTACTCTTCGACGACTTGTAAAATCGATGCTCGTGAATTTTGCTAGTTTCGATCTAAAACGATGTATCCCGTTGTTTTGAGCCGGAATACAAGTTTTCGCGCAGTTCTGAGAGAAAATGTTTACACCTTTTTGTCGTCTACTCTTCGACGACTTGTAAAATCGATGCTCGTGAATTATGCTAGTTTCGATCTAAAACGTTGTATCCCGTTGTTTTGAGCCGGAATACAAGTTTTCGCGCAGTTCTTAGAGAAAATGTTTACACCTTTCTCTCATCTACACTTCGAAGACTTGTAAAATCGATGCTCGTGAATCTCGCTAGTTTCGATTTAAAACGATGTATCCCGTTGATTCGAGCCGGAATACAAGTTTTCGCGCCGTTCTGAGAGAAAAAGTTTACACCTTTCTCTCGTCTACTCTTCGACGACCCTTAAAATCGATGCTCGTGACTTTTGCTAGTTTTGATCTAAAACGATGTATCCCGTTGTATTGAGCTGGAATACAAGTTTTCGCGCAGTTCTGAGAGAAAAAGTTTACACCTTTCTGTCGTCTACTCTTCGACGACTTGTAAAATCGATGCTCGTGAATTTTGCTAGTTTCGATCTAAAACGATGTATCCCGTTGTATTGAGCTGGAATACAAGTTTTCGCGCAGTTCTGAGAGAAAATGTTTACACCTTTCTGTCGTCAACTCTTCGACGACTTGTAAAATCGATGCTCGTGAATTATGCTAGTTTCGATCTAAAACGTTGTATCCCGTTGTTTTGAGCCGGAATACAAGTTTTCGCGCAGTTCTTAGAGAAAATGTTTACACCTTTCTCTCATCTACACTTCGAAGACTTGTAAAATCGATGCTCGTGAATTATGCTAGTTTTGATCTAAAACGTTGTATCCCGTTGTTTTGAGCCGGAATACAAGTTTTCGCGCAGTTCTGAGAGAAAATGTTTACACCTTTCTGTCGTCAACTCTTCGACGACTTGTAAAATCGATGCTCGTGAATTATGCTAGTTTCGATCTAAAACGTTGTATCCCGTTGTTTTGAGACGGAATAAAAGTTTTCGCGCAGTTCTTAGAGAAAATGTTTACACCTTTCTCTCATCTACACTTCGAAGACTTGTAAAATCGATGCTCGTGAATTATGCTAGTTTCGATCTAAAACGTTGTATCCCGTTGTTTTGAGCCGGAATACAAGTTTTCGCGCAGTTCTGAGAGAAAAAGTTTACACCTTTCTCTCGTCTACACTTCGACGACTTGTAAAATCAATGTTCTTGAATTATGCTAGTTTCTAACTAAAACGTTGTATCCTGTTGTTTTGAGGTGGAATACAAGTTTACGCGCAGTTCTGGGTGAAATATTTTACACCTTTCTCTCCTCTACTCTTCGACGACTACTAAAATCAATGTTCGTGAATCTCGCTAGTTCCGATCTAAAACGATGTATCCCGTTGTTTTGAGCCGGAATACACGGTTTCGCGCAGTTCTGAGAGAAAAAGTTTACACCTTTCTCTCGTCTACTCTTCGACGACTAGTGAAATCGATGTTCGTGAATCCCGCTAGTTTCGATCTAAAACGATGTATCCCGTTGTTTCGAGCCGGAATACAAGTTTTCGCGCAGTTCTGAGAGAAAAAGTTTACACCTTTCTCTCGTCTACTCTTCGATGACTTGTAAAATCGATGTGCGTGAATTTTGCTAGTTTCGATCTAAAACGATGTATCTCGTTGTATTGAGCTGGAATACAAGTTTTCGCGCAGTTCTTAGAGAAAATGTTTACAGCTTTCTCTCATCTACACTTCGAAGACTTGTAAAATCGATGCTCGTATATCTCGCTAGTTTCGATCTAAAACGATGTATCCCGTTGATTCGAGCCGGAATACAAGTTTTCGCGCAGTTCTGAGAGAAAAAGTTTACACCTTTGTCTCGTCTACTCATCGACGACCCTTAAAATCGATGCTCGTGACTTTTGCTAGTTTTGATCTAAAACGATGTATCCCGTTGTATTGAGCTGGAATACAAGTTTTCGCGCAGTTCTGAGAGAAAAAGTTTACACCTTTCTGTCGTCTACTCTTCGACGACTTGTAAAATCGATGCTCGTGAATTTTGCTAGTTTAGATCTAAAACGATGTATCCCGTTGTTTTGAGCCGGAATACAAGTTTTCGCGCAGTTCTGAGAGAAAATGTTTACACCTTTTTGTCGTCTACTCTTCGACGACTTGTAAAATCGATGCTCGTGAATTATGCTAGTTTCGATCTAAAACGTTGTATCCCGTTGTTTTGAGCCGGAATACAAGTTTTCGCGCAGTTCTTAGAGAAAATGTTTACACCTTTCTCTCATCTACACTTCGAAGACTTGTAAAATCGATGCTCGTGAATCTCGCTAGTTTCGATTTAAAACGATGTATCCCGTTGATTCGAGCCGGAATACAAGTTTTCGCGCCGTTCTGAGAGAAAAAGTTTACACCTTTCTCTCGTCTACTCTTCGACGACCCTTAAAATCGATGCTCGTGACTTTTGCTAGTTTTGATCTAAAACGATGTATCCCGTTGTATTGAGCTGGAATACAAGTTTTCGCGCAGTTCTGAGAGAAAAAGTTTACACCTTTCTGTCGTCTACTCTTCGACGGCTTGTAAAATCGATGCTCGTGAATTATGCTAGTTTCGATCTAAAACGTTGTATCCCGTTGTTTTGAGCCGGAATACAAGTTTTCGCGCAGTTCTTAGAGAAAATGTTTACACCTTTCTCTCATCTACACTTCGAAGACTTGTAAAATCGATGCTCGTGAATTATGCTAGTTTCGATCTAAAACGTTGTATCCCGTTGTTTTGAGCCGGAATACAAGTTTTCGCGCAGTTCTGAGAGAAAATGTTTACACCTTTCTGTCGTCAACTCTTCGACGACTTGTAAAATCGATGCTCGTGAATTATGCTAGTTTCGATCTAAAACGTTGTATCCCGTTGTTTTGAGCCGGAATACAAGTTTTCGCGCAGTTCTTAGAGAAAATGTTTACACCTTTCTCTCATCTACACTTCGAAGACTTGTAAAATCGATGCTCGTGTATTATGCTAGTTTCGATCTAAAACGTTGTATCCCGTTGTTTTGAGCCGGAATACAAGTTTTCGCGCAGTTCTGAGAGAGAAAGTTTACACCTTTCTCTCGTCTACACTTCGACGACTTGTAAAATCAATGTTCTTGAATTATGCTAGTTTCTAACTAAAACGTTGTATCCTGTTGTTTTGAGGTGGAATACAAGTTTACGCGCAGTTCTGGGTGAAATATTTTACACCTTTCTCTCGTCTACTCTTCGACGACTACTAAAATCAATGTTCGTGAATCTCGCTAGTTCCGATCTAAAACGATGTATCCCGTTGTTTTGAGCCGGAATACAAGGTTTCGCGCAGTTCTGAGAGAAAAAGTTTACACCTTTCTCTCGTCTACTCTTCGACGACTAGTGAAATCGATGTTCGTGAATCCCGCTAGTTTCGATCTAAAACGATGTATCCCGTTGTTTCGAGCCGGAATACAAGTTTTCGCGCAGTTCTGAGAGAAAAAGTTTACACCTTTCTCTCGTCTACTCTTCGATGACTTGTAAAATCGATGTGCGTGAATTTTGCTAGTTTCGATCTAAAACGATGTATCTCGTTGTATTGAGCTGGAATACAAGTTTTCGCGCAGTTCTGAGAGAAAATGTTTACACCTTTCTGTCGTCTACTCTTCGACGACTTGTAAAATCGATGCTCGTAAATTTTGCTAGTTTCGATCTAAAATGATGTATCCCGTTGTATTGAGCTGGAATACAAGTTTTCGCCCAGTTCTGAGAGAAAAAGTTTACACCTTTCTGTCGTCTACTCTTCGACGACTTGTAAAATCGAAGTGCGTAAATCTCGCTAGTTTCGATCTAAAACGATGTATCCCGTTGTTTTGAGCCAGATTACAAGTTTTCGCGCAGTTCTGAAAGAAAAAGATTAGACCTTTCTCTCGTCTACTCTTCGACGACTAGTAAAATCGATGTTCGTGAATCTCGCTAGTTTCGATCTAAAACGATGTATCCCGTTGATTCGAGCCGGAATACAAGTTTTCGCGCAGTTCTGAGAGAAAAAGTTTACACCTTTCTCTCGTCTACTCTTCGACGACTTGTAAAATCGATGCTCGTGAATTTTGCTAGTTTCGATCTAAAACGATGTATCCCGTTGTATTGAGCTGGAATACAAGTTTTCGCGCAGTTCTGAGAGAAAAAGTTTACACCTTTCTGTCGTCTACTCTTCGACGACTTGTAAAATCGATGCTCGTGAATTTTGCTAGTTTCGATCCAAAACGATGTATCCCGTTGTTTTGAGCCGGAGTACAAGTTTACGCGCAGTTCTGGGAGAAAAAGTTTACACCTTTCTGTCGGCTACTCTTCGACGACTTGTAATATCGATGCTCGTGAATTATGCTAGTTTCGATCTAAAATGTTGTATCCCATTGTTTTGAGCCGGAATACAAGTTTTCGCGCAGTTCTGAGAGAAAACGTTTACACCTTTCTCTCGTCTACACTTCGACGAGTTGTAAAATCGATGCTCGTGAATTATGCTAGTTTCGATCTAAAACGATGTATCCCGTTGTTTTGAGCCGGAATACAAGTTTCCGCGCAGTTCTGAGAGAAAAAGTTTACACCTTTCTCTCGTCTACTCTTCGACGACTTGTAAAATCGATGCTCGTGAATTTTGCTAGTTTCGATCTCAAACGATGTATCCCGTTGTATTGAGCTGGAATACAAGTTTTCGCGCAGGTCTGAGAGAAAATGTTTACACCTTTCTCTCGTCTACACTTCGACGACTTGCAAAATCGATGCTCGTGAATTATGCTAGTTTCGATCTAAAACGATGTATCTCGGTGTTTTCAGCCGCAATACTAGTTTACGCGCAGTTCTTAGAGAAAATGTTTACACCTTTCTCTCGTCTACACTTCGAAGACATGTAAAATTGATGCTCGTGAATTATGCTAGTTTCGATCTAAAACGTTGTATCCCGTTGTTTTGAGCCGGAATACAAGTTTTCGCGCAGTTCTGGGAGAAAAAGTTTACACCTTTCTCTCGTCTACACTTCGACGACTTGTAAAATCAATGTTCTTGAATTATGCTAGTTTCGAACTAAAACGTTGTATCCCGTTGTTTTGAGGCGGAATACAAGTTTACGCGCAGTTCTGGGTGAACAATTTTACACCTTTCTCTCGTCTACTCTTCGACGACTAGTAAAATCAATGTTCGTGAATCTCGCTAGTTCCGATCTAAAACGATGTATCCCGTTGTTCGAGCCGGAATACAAGGTTTCGCGCAGTTCTGAGAGAAAAAGTTTACACCTTTCTCTCGTCTACTCTTCGACGACTAGTAAAATTGATGTTCGTGAATCTCGCTAGTTTCGATCTAAAACGTTGTATCTCGTAGTTTCGAGCCGGAATACAAGTTTTCGCGCAGTTCTGAGAGAAAAAGTTTACACCTTTCTCTCGTCTACTCTTCGACGACTTGTAAAGTCGATGTGCGTGAATTTTGCTAGTTTCGATCTAAAACGATGTATCTCGTTGTATTGAGCTCAAATACAAGTTTTCGCGCAGTTCTGAAAGAAAAAGCTTACACCTTTCTGTCGTCTACTCTTCGACGGCTTGTAAAATCGATGCTCGTGAATTTTGCTAGTTTCGATCTAAAACGATGTATCCCGTTGTTTTCAGCCGGAGTACAAGTTTACGCGCAGATCTGGGAGAAAAAGTATACACCTTTCTGTCGGCTACTCTTCGACAACTTGTAAAATCGATGCTCGTGAATTATGCTAGTTTCGATCTAAAACGTTGTATCCTGTTGTTTTGAGCCGGAATACAAGTTTTCGCGCAGTTCTTAGAGAAAATGTTTACAGCTTTCTCTCATCTACACTTCGAAGACTTGTAAAATCGATGCTCGTATATCTCGCTAGTTTCGATCTAAAACGATGTATCCCGTTGATTCGAGCCGGAATACAAGTTTTCGCGCAGTTCTGAGAGAAAAAGTTTACACCTTTGTCTCGTCTACTCTTCGACGACCCTTAAAATCGATGCTCGTGACTTTTGCTAGTTTTGATCTAAAACGATGTATCCCGTTGTATTGAGCTGGAATACAAGTTTTCGCGCAGTTCTGAGAGAAAAAGTTTACACCTTTCTGTCGTCTACTCTTCGACGACTTGTAAAATCGATGCTCGTGAATTTTGCTAGTTTCGATCTAAAACGATGTATCCCGTTGTTTTGAGCCGGAATACAAGTTTTCGTGCAGTTTTGAGAGAAAATGTTTACACCTTTTTGTCGTCTACTCTTCGACGACTTGTAAAATCGATGCTCGTGAATTATGCTAGTTTCGATCTAAAACGTTGTATCCCGTTGTTTTGAGCCGGAATACAAGTTTTCGCGCAGTTCTTAGAGAAAATGTTTACACCTTTCTCTCATCTACACTTCGAAGACTTGTAAAATCGATGCTCGTGAATCTCGCTAGTTTCGATTTAAAACGATGTATCCCGTTGATTCGAGCCGGAATACAAGTTTTCGCGCCGTTCTGAGAGAAAAAGTTTACACCTTTCTCTCGTCTACTCTTCGACGACCCTTAAAATCGATGCTCGTGACTTTTGCTAGTTTTGATCTAAAACGATGTATCCCGTTGTATTGAGCTGGAATACAAGTTTTCGCGCAGTTCTGAGAGAAAAAGTTTACACCTTTCTGTCGTCTACTCTTCGACGACTTGTAAAATCGATGCTCGTGAATTTTGCTAGTTTCGATCTAAAACGATGTATCCCGTTGTATTGAGCTGGAATACAAGTTTTCGCGCAGTTCTGAGAGAAAATTTTTACACCTTTCTGTCGTCTACTCTTCGACGACTTGTAAAATCGATGCTCGTGAATTTTGCTAGTTTCGATCTAAAACGATGTATCCCGTTGTTTTGAGCCGGAGTACAAGTTTTCGCGCAGTTCTGAGAAAAAAAGTTTACACCTTTCTGTCGTCTACTCTTCGACGGCTTGTAAAATCGATGCTCGTGAATTTTGCTAGTTTCGATCTAAAACGATGTATCCCGTTGTTTTGAGCCGGAGTACAAGTTTACGCGCAGTTCTTAGAGAAAATGTTTACACCTGTCTCTCGTCTACACTTCGAAGACTTGTAAAATCGATGCTCGTGAATTATGCTAGTTTCGATCTAAAACGTTGTATCTCGTTGTTTCGAGCCGGAATACAAGTTTTCGCGCAGTTCTGAGAGAAAAAGTTTACACCTTTCTCTCGTCTACTCTTCGAAGACTTGTAAAATCGATGCTCGTGAATCTCGCTAGTTTCGATTTAAAACGATGTATCCCGTTGATTCGAGCCGGAATACAAGTTTTCGCGCCGTTCTGAGAGAAAAAGTTTACACCTTTCTCTCGTCTACTCTTCGACGACCCTTAAAATCGATGCTCGTGACTTTTGCTAGTTTTGATCTAAAACGATGTATCCCGTTGTATTGAGCTGGAATACAAGTTTTCGCGCAGTTCTGAGAGAAAAAGTTTACACCTTTCTGTCGTCTACTCTTCGACGACTTGTAAAATCGATGCTCGTGAATTTTGCTAGTTTCGATCTAAAACGATGTATCCCGTTGTATTGAGCTGGAATACAAGTTTTCGCGCAGTTCTGAGAGAAAATGTTTACACCTTTCTGTCGTCAACTCTTCGACGACTTGTAAAATCGATGCTCGTGAATTATGCTAGTTTCGATCTAAAACGTTGTATCCCGTTGTTTTGAGCCGGAATACAAGTTTTCGCGCAGTTCTTAGAGAAAATGTTTACACCTTTCTCTCATCTACACTTCGAAGACTTGTAAAATCGATGCTCGTGAATTATGCTAGTTTTGATCTAAAACGTTGTATCCCGTTGTTTTGAGCCGGAATACAAGTTTTCGCGCAGTTCTGAGAGAAAATGTTTACACCTTTCTGTCGTCAACTCTTCGACGACTTGTAAAATCGATGCTCGTGAATTATGCTAGTTTCGATCTAAAACGTTGTATCCCGTTGTTTTGAGACGGAATAAAAGTTTTCGCGCAGTTCTTAGAGAAAATGTTTACACCTTTCTCTCATCTACACTTCGAAGACTTGTAAAATCGATGCTCGTGAATTATGCTAGTTTCGATCTAAAACGTTGTATCCCGTTGTTTTGAGCCGGAATACAAGTTTTCGCGCAGTTCTGAGAGAAAAAGTTTACACCTTTCTCTCGTCTACACTTCGACGACTTGTAAAATCAATGTTCTTGAATTATGCTAGTTTCTAACTAAAACGTTGTATCCTGTTGTTTTGAGGTGGAATACAAGTTTACGCGCAGTTCTGGGTGAAATATTTTACACCTTTCTCTCCTCTACTCTTCGACGACTACTAAAATCAATGTTCGTGAATCTCGCTAGTTCCGATCTAAAACGATGTATCCCGTTGTTTTGAGCCGGAATACACGGTTTCGCGCAGTTCTGAGAGAAAAAGTTTACACCTTTCTCTCGTCTACTCTTCGACGACTAGTGAAATCGATGTTCGTGAATCCCGCTAGTTTCGATCTAAAACGATGTATCCCGTTGTTTCGAGCCGGAATACAAGTTTTCGCGCAGTTCTGAGAGAAAAAGTTTACACCTTTCTCTCGTCTACTCTTCGATGACTTGTAAAATCGATGTGCGTGAATTTTGCTAGTTTCGATCTAAAACGATGTATCTCGTTGTATTGAGCTGGAATACAAGTTTTCGCGCAGTTCTTAGAGAAAATGTTTACAGCTTTCTCTCATCTACACTTCGAAGACTTGTAAAATCGATGCTCGTATATCTCGCTAGTTTCGATCTAAAACGATGTATCCCGTTGATTCGAGCCGGAATACAAGTTTTCGCGCAGTTCTGAGAGAAAAAGTTTACACCTTTGTCTCGTCTACTCATCGACGACCCTTAAAATCGATGCTCGTGACTTTTGCTAGTTTTGATCTAAAACGATGTATCCCGTTGTATTGAGCTGGAATACAAGTTTTCGCGCAGTTCTGAGAGAAAAAGTTTACACCTTTCTGTCGTCTACTCTTCGACGACTTGTAAAATCGATGCTCGTGAATTTTGCTAGTTTAGATCTAAAACGATGTATCCCGTTGTTTTGAGCCGGAATACAAGTTTTCGCGCAGTTCTGAGAGAAAATGTTTACACCTTTTTGTCGTCTACTCTTCGACGACTTGTAAAATCGATGCTCGTGAATTATGCTAGTTTCGATCTAAAACGTTGTATCCCGTTGTTTTGAGCCGGAATACAAGTTTTCGCGCAGTTCTTAGAGAAAATGTTTACACCTTTCTCTCATCTACACTTCGAAGACTTGTAAAATCGATGCTCGTGAATCTCGCTAGTTTCGATTTAAAACGATGTATCCCGTTGATTCGAGCCGGAATACAAGTTTTCGCGCCGTTCTGAGAGAAAAAGTTTACACCTTTCTCTCGTCTACTCTTCGACGACCCTTAAAATCGATGCTCGTGACTTTTGCTAGTTTTGATCTAAAACGATGTATCCCGTTGTATTGAGCTGGAATACAAGTTTTCGCGCAGTTCTGAGAGAAAAAGTTTACACCTTTCTGTCGTCTACTCTTCGACGGCTTGTAAAATCGATGCTCGTGAATTATGCTAGTTTCGATCTAAAACGTTGTATCCCGTTGTTTTGAGCCGGAATACAAGTTTTCGCGCAGTTCTTAGAGAAAATGTTTACACCTTTCTCTCATCTACACTTCGAAGACTTGTAAAATCGATGCTCGTGAATTATGCTAGTTTCGATCTAAAACGTTGTATCCCGTTGTTTTGAGCCGGAATACAAGTTTTCGCGCAGTTCTGAGAGAAAATGTTTACACCTTTCTGTCGTCAACTCTTCGACGACTTGTAAAATCGATGCTCGTGAATTATGCTAGTTTCGATCTAAAACGTTGTATCCCGTTGTTTTGAGCCGGAATACAAGTTTTCGCGCAGTTCTTAGAGAAAATGTTTACACCTTTCTCTCATCTACACTTCGAAGACTTGTAAAATCGATGCTCGTGTATTATGCTAGTTTCGATCTAAAACGTTGTATCCCGTTGTTTTGAGCCGGAATACAAGTTTTCGCGCAGTTCTGAGAGAGAAAGTTTACACCTTTCTCTCGTCTACACTTCGACGACTTGTAAAATCAATGTTCTTGAGTTATGCTAGTTTCTAACTAAAACGTTGTATCCTGTTGTTTTGAGGTGGAATACAAGTTTACGCGCAGTTCTGGGTGAAATATTTTACACCTTTCTCTCGTCTACTCTTCGACGACTACTAAAATCAATGTTCGTGAATCTCGCTAGTTCCGATCTAAAACGATGTATCCCGTTGTTTTGAGCCGGAATACAAGGTTTCGCGCAGTTCTGAGAGAAAAAGTTTACACCTTTCTCTCGTCTACTCTTCGACGACTAGTGAAATCGATGTTCGTGAATCCCGCTAGTTTCGATCTAAAACGATGTATCCCGTTGTTTCGAGCCGGAATACAAGTTTTCGCGCAGTTCTGAGAGAAAAAGTTTACACCTTTCTCTCGTCTACTCTTCGATGACTTGTAAAATCGATGTGCGTGAATTTTGCTAGTTTCGATCTAAAACGATGTATCTCGTTGTATTGAGCTGGAATACAAGTTTTCGCGCAGTTCTGAGAGAAAATGTTTACACCTTTCTGTCGCCTACTCTTCGACGACTTGTAAAATCGATGCTCGTAAATTTTGCTAGTTTCGATCTAAAATGATGTATCCCGTTGTATTGAGCTGGAATACAAGTTTTCGCCCAGTTCTGAGAGAAAAAGTTTACACCTTTCTGTCGTCTACTCTTCGACGACTTGTAAAATCGAAGTGCGTAAATCTCGCTAGTTTCGATCTAAAACGATGTATCCCGTTGTTTTGAGCCAGATTACAAGTTTTCGCGCAGTTCTGAAAGAAAAAGATTAGACCTTTCTCTCGTCTACTCTTCGACGACTAGTAAAATCGATGTTCGTGAATCTCGCTAGTTTCGATCTAAAACGATGTATCCCGTTGATTCGAGCCGGAATACAAGTTTTCGCGCAGTTCTGAGAGAAAAAGTTTACACCTTTCTCTCGTCTACTCTTCGACGACTTGTAAAATCGATGCTCGTGAATTTTGCTAGTTTCGATCTAAAACGATGTATCCCGTTGTATTGAGCTGGAATACAAGTTTTCGCGCAGTTCTGAGAGAAAAAGTTTACACCTTTCTGTCGTCTACTCTTCGACGACTTGTAAAATCGATGCTCGTGAATTTTGCTAGTTTCGATCCAAAACGATGTATCCCGTTGTTTTGAGCCGGAGTACAAGTTTACGCGCAGTTCTGGGAGAAAAAGTTTACACCTTTCTGTCGGCTACTCTTCGACGACTTGTAATATCGATGCTCGTGAATTATGCTAGTTTCGATCTAAAATGTTGTATCCCATTGTTTTGAGCCGGAATACAAGTTTTCGCGCAGTTCTGAGAGAAAACGTTTACACCTTTCTCTCGTCTACACTTCGACGAGTTGTAAAATCGATGCTCGTGAATTATGCTAGTTTCGATCTAAAACGATGTATCCCGTTGTTTTGAGCCGGAATACAAGTTTCCGCGCAGTTCTGAGAGAAAAAGTTTACACCTTTCTCTCGTCTACTCTTCGACGACTTGTAAAATCGATGCTCGTGAATTTTGCTAGTTTCGATCTCAAACGATGTATCCCGTTGTATTGAGCTGGAATACAAGTTTTCGCGCAGGTCTGAGAGAAAATGTTTACACCTTTCTCTCGTCTACACTTCGACGACTTGCAAAATCGATGCTCGTGAATTATGCTAGTTTCGATCTAAAACGATGTATCTCGGTGTTTTCAGCCGCAATACTAGTTTACGCGCAGTTCTTAGAGAAAATGTTTACACCTTTCTCTCGTCTACACTTCGAAGACATGTAAAATTGATGCTCGTGAATTATGCTAGTTTCGATCTAAAACGTTGTATCCCGTTGTTTTGAGCCGGAATACAAGTTTTCGCGCAGTTCTGGGAGAAAAAGTTTACACCTTTCTCTCGTCTACACTTCGACGACTTGTAAAATCAATGTTCTTGAATTATGCTAGTTTCGAACTAAAACGTTGTATCCCGTTGTTTTGAGGCGGAATACAAGTTTACGCGCAGTTCTGGGTGAACAATTTTACACCTTTCTCTCGTCTACTCTTCGACGACTAGTAAAATCAATGTTCGTGAATCTCGCTAGTTCCGATCTAAAACGATGTATCCCGTTGTTCGAGCCGGAATACAAGGTTTCGCGCAGTTCTGAGAGAAAAAGTTTACACCTTTCTCTCGTCTACTCTTCGACGACTAGTAAAATTGATGTTCGTGAATCTCGCTAGTTTCGATCTAAAACGTTGTATCTCGTAGTTTCGAGCCGGAATACAAGTTTTCGCGCAGTTCTGAGAGAAAAAGTTTACACCTTTCTCTCGTCTACTCTTCGACGACTTGTAAAGTCGATGTGCGTGAATTTTGCTAGTTTCGATCTAAAACGATGTATCTCGTTGTATTGAGCTCAAATACAAGTTTTCGCGCAGTTCTGAAAGAAAAAGCTTACACCTTTCTGTCGTCTACTCTTCGACGGCTTGTAAAATCGATGCTCGTGAATTTTGCTAGTTTCGATCTAAAACGATGTATCCCGTTGTTTTCAGCCGGAGTACAAGTTTACGCGCAGATCTGGGAGAAAAAGTATACACCTTTCTGTCGGCTACTCTTCGACAACTTGTAAAATCGATGCTCGTGAATTATGCTAGTTTCGATCTAAAACGTTGTATCCTGTTGTTTTGAGCCGGAATACAAGTTTTCGCGCAGTTCTTAGAGAAAATGTTTACAGCTTTCTCTCATCTACACTTCGAAGACTTGTAAAATCGATGCTCGTATATCTCGCTAGTTTCGATCTAAAACGATGTATCCCGTTGATTCGAGCCGGAATACAAGTTTTCGCGCAGTTCTGAGAGAAAAAGTTTACACCTTTGTCTCGTCTACTCTTCGACGACCCTTAAAATCGATGCTCGTGACTTTTGCTAGTTTTGATCTAAAACGATGTATCCCGTTGTATTGAGCTGGAATACAAGTTTTCGCGCAGTTCTGAGAGAAAAAGTTTACACCTTTCTGTCGTCTACTCTTCGACGACTTGTAAAATCGATGCTCGTGAATTTTGCTAGTTTCGATCTAAAACGATGTATCCCGTTGTTTTGAGCCGGAATACAAGTTTTCGTGCAGTTTTGAGAGAAAATGTTTACACCTTTTTGTCGTCTACTCTTCGACGACTTGTAAAATCGATGCTCGTGAATTATGCTAGTTTCGATCTAAAACGTTGTATCCCGTTGTTTTGAGCCGGAATACAAGTTTTCGCGCAGTTCTTAGAGAAAATGTTTACACCTTTCTCTCATCTACACTTCGAAGACTTGTAAAATCGATGCTCGTGAATCTCGCTAGTTTCGATTTAAAACGATGTATCCCGTTGATTCGAGCCGGAATACAAGTTTTCGCGCCGTTCTGAGAGAAAAAGTTTACACCTTTCTCTCGTCTACTCTTCGACGACCCTTAAAATCGATGCTCGTGACTTTTGCTAGTTTTGATCTAAAACGATGTATCCCGTTGTATTGAGCTGGAATACAAGTTTTCGCGCAGTTCTGAGAGAAAAAGTTTACACCTTTCTGTCGTCTACTCTTCGACGACTTGTAAAATCGATGCTCGTGAATTTTGCTAGTTTCGATCTAAAACGATGTATCCCGTTGTATTGAGCTGGAATACAAGTTTTCGCGCAGTTCTGAGAGAAAATTTTTACACCTTTCTGTCGTCTACTCTTCGACGACTTGTAAAATCGATGCTCGTGAATTTTGCTAGTTTCGATCTAAAACGATGTATCCCGTTGTTTTGAGCCGGAGTACAAGTTTTCGCGCAGTTCTGAGAAAAAAAGTTTACACCTTTCTGTCGTCTACTCTTCGACGGCTTGTAAAATCGATGCTCGTGAATTTTGCTAGTTTCGATCTAAAACGATGTATCCCGTTGTTTTGAGCCGGAGTACAAGTTTACGCGCAGTTCTTAGAGAAAATGTTTACACCTGTCTCTCGTCTACACTTCGAAGACTTGTAAAATCGATGCTCGTGAATTATGCTAGTTTCGATCTAAAACGTTGTATCTCGTTGTTTCGAGCCGGAATACAAGTTTTCGCGCAGTTCTGAGAGAAAAAGTTTACACCTTTCTCTCGTCTACTCTTCGACGACTTGTAAAGTCGATGTGCGTGAATTTTGCTAGTTTCGATCTAAAACGATGTATCTCGTTGTATTGAGCTCGAATACAAGTTTTCGCGCAGTTCTGAAAGAAAAAGTTTACACCTTTCTGTCGTCTACTCTTCGACGGCTTGTAAAATCGATGCTCGTGAATTTTGCTAGTTTCGATCTAAAACGATGTATCCCGTTGTTTTGAGCCGTAGTACAAGTTTACGAGCAGTTCTGGGAGAAAAAAGTTTACACCTTTCTGTCGGCTACTCTTCGACGACTTGTAAAATCGATGCTCGTGAATTATGCTAGTTTCGATCTAAAACGTTGTATCCCATTGTTTTGAGCCGGAATACAAGTTTTCGCGCAGTTCTGAGAGAAAATGTTTACACCTTTCTCTCGTCTACACTTCGACGAGTTGTAAAATCGATGCTCGTGAATTATGCTAGTTTCGATCTAAAACGATGTATCCCGTTGTTTTGAGCCGGAATACAAGTTTCCGCGCAGTTCTGAGAGAAAAAGTTTACACCTTTCTCTCGTCTACTCTTCGACGACTAGTAAAATCGATGTTCGTGAATCTCGCTAGTTTCGATCTAAACGATGTATCCCGTTGATTCGAGCCGGAATACAAGTTTTCGCGCAGTTCTGAGAGAAAAAGTTTACACCTTTCTGTCGTCTACTCTTCGATGACTTGTAAAATCGATGCTCGTGAATTTTGCTAGTTTCGATCTAAAACGATGTAACCCGTTGTTTTGAGCCGGAATACAAGTTTTCGCGCAGTTCTGAGAGAAAATGTTTACACCTTTCTGTCGTCTACTCTTCGACGACTTGTAAAATCGATGCTCGTAAATTTTGCTAGTTTCGATCTAAAATGATGTATCCCGTTGTATTGAGCTGGAATACAAGTTTTCGCCCAGTTCTGAGAGAAAAAGTTTACACCTTTCTGTCGTCTACTCTTCGACGACTTGTAAAATCGAAGTGCGTAAATCTCGCTAGTTTCGATCTAAAACGATGTATCCCGTTGTTTTGAGCCAGATTACAAGTTTTCGCGCAGTTCTGAAAGAAAAAGATTAGACCTTTCTCTCGTCTACTCTTCGACGACTAGTAAAATCGATGTTCGTGAATCTCGCTAGTTTCGATCTAAAACGATGTATCCCGTTGATTCGAGCCGGAATACAAGTTTTCGCGCAGTTCTGAGAGAAAAAGTTTACACCTTTCTCTCGTCTACTCTTCGACGACTTGTAAAATCGATGCTCGTGAATTTTGCTAGTTTCGATCTAAAACGATGTATCCCGTTGTATTGAGCTGGAATACAAGTTTTCGCGCAGTTCTGAGAGAAAAAGTTTACACCTTTCTGTCGTCTACTCTTCGACGACTTGTAAAATCGATGCTCGTGAATTTTGCTAGTTTCGATCCAAAACGATGTATCCCGTTGTTTTGAGCCGGAGTACAAGTTTACGCGCAGTTCTGGGAGAAAAAGTTTACACCTTTCTGTCGGCTACTCTTCGACGACTTGTAAAATCGATGCTCGTGAATTATGCTAGTTTCGATCTAAAATGTTGTATCCCATTGTTTTGAGCCGGAATACAAGTTTTCGCGCAGTTCTGAGAGAAAACGTTTACACCTTTCTCTCGTCTACACTTCGACGAGTTGTAAAATCGATGCTCGTGAATTATGCTAGTTTCGATCTAAAACGATGTATCCCGTTGTTTTGAGCCGGAATACAAGTTTCCGCGCAGTTCTGAGAGAAAAAGTTTACACCTTTCTCTCGTCTACTCTTCGACGACTTGTAAAATCGATGCTCGTGAATTTTGCTAGTTTCGATCTCAAACGATGTATCCCGTTGTATTGAGCTGGAATACAAGTTTTCGCGCAGGTCTGAGAGAAAATGTTTACACCTTTCTCTCGTCTACACTTCGACGACTTGCAAAATCGATGCTCGTGAATTATGCTAGTTTCGATCTAAAACGATGTATCTCGGTGTTTTCAGCCGCAATACTAGTTTACGCGCAGTTCTTAGAGAAAATGTTTACACCTTTCTCTCGTCTACACTTCGAAGACATGTAAAATTGATGCTCGTGAATTATGCTAGTTTCGATCTAAAACGTTGTATCCCGTTGTTTTGAGCCGGAATACAAGTTTTCGCGCAGTTCTGGGAGAAAAAGTTTACACCTTTCTCTCGTCTACACTTCGACGACTTGTAAAATCAATGTTCTTGAATTATGCTAGTTTCGAACTAAAACGTTGTATCCCGTTGTTTTGAGGCGGAATACAAGTTTACGCGCAGTTCTGGGTGAACAATTTTACACCTTTCTCTCGTCTACTCTTCGACGACTAGTAAAATCAATGTTCGTGAATCTCGCTAGTTCCGATCTAAAACGATGTATCCCGTTGTTCGAGCCGGAATACAAGGTTTCGCGCAGTTCTGAGAGAAAAAGTTTACACCTTTCTCTCGTCTACTCTTCGACGACTAGTAAAATTGATGTTCGTGAATCTCGCTAGTTTCGATCTAAAACGTTGTATCTCGTAGTTTCGAGCCGGAATACAAGTTTTCGCGCAGTTCTGAGAGAAAAAGTTTACACCTTTCTCTCGTCTACTCTTCGACGACTTGTAAAGTCGATGTGCGTGAATTTTGCTAGTTTCGATCTAAAACGATGTATCTCGTTGTATTGAGCTCAAATACAAGTTTTCGCGCAGTTCTGAAAGAAAAAGCTTACACCTTTCTGTCGTCTACTCTTCGACGGCTTGTAAAATCGATGCTCGTGAATTTTGCTAGTTTCGATCTAAAACGATGTATCCCGTTGTTTTCAGCCGGAGTACAAGTTTACGCGCAGATCTGGGAGAAAAAGTATACACCTTTCTGTCGGCTACTCTTCGACAACTTGTAAAATCGATGCTCGTGAATTATGCTAGTTTCGATCTAAAACGTTGTATCCTGTTGTTTTGAGCCGGAATACAAGTTTTCGCGCAGTTCTTAGAGAAAATGTTTACAGCTTTCTCTCATCTACACTTCGAAGACTTGTAAAATCGATGCTCGTATATCTCGCTAGTTTCGATCTAAAACGATGTATCCCGTTGATTCGAGCCGGAATACAAGTTTTCGCGCAGTTCTGAGAGAAAAAGTTTACACCTTTGTCTCGTCTACTCTTCGACGACCCTTAAAATCGATGCTCGTGACTTTTGCTAGTTTTGATCTAAAACGATGTATCCCGTTGTATTGAGCTGGAATACAAGTTTTCGCGCAGTTCTGAGAGAAAAAGTTTACACCTTTCTGTCGTCTACTCTTCGACGACTTGTAAAATCGATGCTCGTGAATTTTGCTAGTTTCGATCTAAAACGATGTATCCCGTTGTTTTGAGCCGGAATACAAGTTTTCGTGCAGTTTTGAGAGAAAATGTTTACACCTTTTTGTCGTCTACTCTTCGACGACTTGTAAAATCGATGCTCGTGAATTATGCTAGTTTCGATCTAAAACGTTGTATCCCGTTGTTTTGAGCCGGAATACAAGTTTTCGCGCAGTTCTTAGAGAAAATGTTTACACCTTTCTCTCATCTACACTTCGAAGACTTGTAAAATCGATGCTCGTGAATCTCGCTAGTTTCGATTTAAAACGATGTATCCCGTTGATTCGAGCCGGAATACAAGTTTTCGCGCCGTTCTGAGAGAAAAAGTTTACACCTTTCTCTCGTCTACTCTTCGACGACCCTTAAAATCGATGCTCGTGACTTTTGCTAGTTTTGATCTAAAACGATGTATCCCGTTGTATTGAGCTGGAATACAAGTTTTCGCGCAGTTCTGAGAGAAAAAGTTTACACCTTTCTGTCGTCTACTCTTCGACGACTTGTAAAATCGATGCTCGTGAATTTTGCTAGTTTCGATCTAAAACGATGTATCCCGTTGTATTGAGCTGGAATACAAGTTTTCGCGCAGTTCTGAGAGAAAATTTTTACACCTTTCTGTCGTCTACTCTTCGACGACTTGTAAAATCGATGCTCGTGAATTTTGCTAGTTTCGATCTAAAACGATGTATCCCGTTGTTTTGAGCCGGAGTACAAGTTTTCGCGCAGTTCTGAGAAAAAAAGTTTACACCTTTCTGTCGTCTACTCTTCGACGGCTTGTAAAATCGATGCTCGTGAATTTTGCTAGTTTCGATCTAAAACGATGTATCCCGTTGTTTTGAGCCGGAGTACAAGTTTACGCGCAGTTCTTAGAGAAAATGTTTACACCTGTCTCTCGTCTACACTTCGAAGACTTGTAAAATCGATGCTCGTGAATTATGCTAGTTTCGATCTAAAACGTTGTATCTCGTTGTTTCGAGCCGGAATACAAGTTTTCGCGCAGTTCTGAGAGAAAAAGTTTACACCTTTCTCTCGTCTACTCTTCGACGACTTGTAAAGTCGATGTGCGTGAATTTTGCTAGTTTCGATCTAAAACGATGTATCTCGTTGTATTGAGCTCGAATACAAGTTTTCGCGCAGTTCTGAAAGAAAAAGTTTACACCTTTCTGTCGTCTACTCTTCGACGGCTTGTAAAATCGATGCTCGTGAATTTTGCTAGTTTCGATCTAAAACGATGTATCCCGTTGTTTTCAGCCGGAGTACAAGTTTACGCGCAGATCTGGGAGAAAAAGTATACACCTTTCTGTCGGCTACTCTTCGACAACTTGTAAAATCGATGCTCGTGAATTATGCTAGTTTCAATCTAAAACGTTGTATCCTGTTGTTTTGAGCCGGAATACAAGTTTTCGCGCAGTTCTTAGAGAAAATGTTTACAGCTTTCTCTCATCTACACTTCGAAGACTTGTAAAATCGATGCTCGTATATCTCGCTAGTTTCGATCTAAAACGATGTATCCCGATGATTCGAGCCGGAATACAAGTTTTCGCGCAGTTCTGAGAGAAAAAGTTTACACCTTTGTCTCGTCTACTCTTCGACGACCCTTAAAATCGATGCTCGTGACTTTTGCTAGTTTTGATCTAAAACGATGTATCCCGTTGTATTGAGCTGGAATACAAGTTTTCGCGCAGTTCTGAGAGAAAAAGTTTACACCTTTCTGTCGTCTACTCTTCGACGACTTGTAAAATCGATGCTCGTGAATTTTGCTAGTTTCGATCTAAAACGATGTATCCCGTTGTTTTGAGCCGGAATACAAGTTTTCGCGCAGTTCTGAGAGAAAATGTTTACACCTTTTTGTCGTCTACTCTTCGACGACTTGTAAAATCGATGCTCGTGAATTATGCTAGTTTCGATCTAAAACGTTGTATCCCGTTGTTTTGAGCCGGAATACAAGTTTTCGCGCAGTTCTTAGAGAAAATGTTTACACCTTTCTCTCATCTACACTTCGAAGACTTGTAAAATCGATGCTCGTGAATCTCGCTAGTTTCGATTTAAAACGATGTATCCCGTTGATTCGAGCCGGAATACAAGTTTTCGCGCCGTTCTGAGAGAAAAAGTTTACACCTTTCTCTCGTCTACTCTTCGACGACCCTTAAAATCGATGCTCGTGACTTTTGCTAGTTTTGATCTAAAACGATGTATCCCGTTGTATTGAGCTGGAATACAAGTTTTCGCGCAGTTCTGAGAGAAAAAGTTTACACCTTTCTGTCGTCTACTCTTCGACGACTTGTAAAATCGATGCTCGTGAATTTTGCTAGTTTCGATCTAAAACGATGTATCCCGTTGTATTGAGCTGGAATACAAGTTTTCGCGCAGTTCTGAGAGAAAATGTTTACACCTTTCTGTCGTCAACTCTTCGACGACTTGTAAAATCGATGCTCGTGAATTATGCTAGTTTCGATCTAAAACGTTGTATCCCGTTGTTTTGAGCCGGAATACAAGTTTTCGCGCAGTTCTTAGAGAAAATGTTTACACCTTTCTCTCATCTACACTTCGAAGACTTGTAAAATCGATGCTCGTGAATTATGCTAGTTTCGATCTAAAACGTTGTATCCCGTTGTTTTGAGCCGGAATACAAGTTTTCGCGCAGTTCTGAGAGAAAATGTTTACACCTTTCTGTCGTCAACTCTTCGACGACTTGTAAAATCGATGCTCGTGAATTATGCTAGTTTCGATCTAAAACGTTGTATCCCGTTGTTTTGAGCCGGAATACAAGTTTTCGCGCAGTTCTTAGAGAAAATGTTTACACCTTTCTCTCATCTACACTTCGAAGACTTGTAAAATCGATGCTCGTGAATTATGCTAGTTTCGATCTAAAACGTTGTATCCCGTTGTTTTGAGCCGGAATACAAGTTTTCGCGCAGTTCTGAGAGAAAAAGTTTACACCTTTCTCTCGTCTACACTTCGACGACTTGTAAAATCAATGTTCTTGAATTATGCTAGTTTCTAACTAAAACGTTGTATCCTGTTGTTTTGAGGTGGAATACAAGTTTACGCGCAGTTCTGGGTGAAATATTTTACACCTTTCTCTCGTCTACTCTTCGACGACTACTAAAATCAATGTTCGGGAATCTCGCTAGTTCCGATCTAAAACGATGTATCCCGTTGTTTTGAGCCGGAATACAAGGTTTCGCGCAGTTCTGAGAGAAAAAGTTTACACCTTTCTCTCGTCTACTCTTCGACGACTAGTGAAATCGATGTTCGTGAATCCCGCTAGTTTCGATCTAAAACGATGTATCCCGTTGTTTCGAGCCGGAATACAAGTTTTCGCGCAGTTCTGAGAGAAAAAGTTTACACCTTTCTCTCGTCTACTCTTCGATGACTTGTAAAATCGATGTGCGTGAATTTTGCTAGTTTCGATCTAAAACGATGTATCTCGTTGTATTGAGCTGGAATACAAGTTTTCGCGCAGTTCTTAGAGAAAATGTTTACAGCTTTCTCTCATCTACACTTCGAAGACTTGTAAAATCGATGCTCGTATATCTCGCTAGTTTCGATCTAAAACGATGTATCCCGTTGATTCGAGCCGGAATACAAGTTTTCGCGCAGTTCTGAGAGAAAAAGTTTACACCTTTGTCTCGTCTACTCATCGACGACCCTTAAAATCGATGCTCGTGACTTTTGCTAGTTTTGATCTAAAACGATGTATCCCGTTGTATTGAGCTGGAATACAAGTTTTCGCGCAGTTCTGAGAGAAAAAGTTTACACCTTTCTGTCGTCTACTCTTCGACGACTTGTAAAATCGATGCTCGTGAATTTTGCTAGTTTCGATCTAAAACGATGTATCCCGTTGTTTTGAGCCGGAATACAAGTTTTCGCGCAGTTCTGAGAGAAAATGTTTACACCTTTCTGTCGTCAACTCTTCGACGACTTGTAAAATCGATGCTCGTGAATTATGCTAGTTTCGATCTAAAACGTTGTATCCCGTTGTTTTGAGCCGGAATACAAGTTTTCGCGCAGTTCTTAGAGAAAATGTTTACACCTTTCTCTCATCTACACTTCGAAGACTTGTAAAATCGATGCTCGTGAATCTCGCTAGTTTCGATTTAAAACGATGTATCCCGTTGATTCGAGCCGGAATACAAGTTTTCGCGCCGTTCTGAGAGAAAAAGTTTACACCTTTCTCTCGTCTACTCTTCGACGACCCTTAAAATCGATGCTCGTGACTTTTGCTAGTTTTGATCTAAAACGATGTATCCCGTTGTATTGAGCTGGAATACAAGTTTTCGCGCAGTTCTGAGAGAAAAAGTTTACACCTTTCTCTCATCTACACTTCGAAGACTTGTAAAATCGATGCTCGTGAATTATGCTAGTTTCGATCTAAAACGTTGTATCCCGTTGTTTTGAGCCGGAATACAAGTTTTCGCGCAGTTCTGAGAGAAAATGTTTACACCTTTCTGTCGTCAACTCTTCGACGACTTGTAAAATCGATGCTCGTGAATTATGCTAGTTTCGATCTAAAACGTTGTATCCCGTTGTTTTGAGCCGGAATACAAGTTTTCGCGCAGTTCTTAGAGAAAATGTTTACACCTTTCTCTCATCTACACTTCGAAGACTTGTAAAATCGATGCTCGTGAATTATGCTAGTTTCGATCTAAAACGTTGTATCCCGTTGTTTTGAGCCGGAATACAAGTTTTCGCGCAGTTCTGAGAGAAAAAGTTTACACCTTTCTCTCGTCTACACTTCGACGACTTGTAAAATCAATGTTCTTGAATTATGCTAGTTTCTAACTAAAACGTTGTATCCTGTTGTTTTGAGGTGGAATACAAGTTTACGCGCAGTTCTGGGTGAAATATTTTACACCTTTCTCTCGTCTACTCTTCGACGACTACTAAAATCAATGTTCGTGAATCTCGCTAGTTCCGATCTAAAACGATGTATCCCGTTGTTTTGAGCCGGAATACAAGGTTTCGCGCAGTTCTGAGAGAAAAAGTTTACACCTTTCTCTCGTCTACTCTTCGACGACTAGTGAAATCGATGTTCGTGAATCCCGCTAGTTTCGATCTAAAACGATGTATCCCGTTGTTTCGAGCCGGAATACAAGTTTTCGCGCAGTTCTGAGAGAAAAAGTTTACACCTTTCTCTCGTCTACTCTTCGATGACTTGTAAAATCGATGTGCGTGAATTTTGCTAGTTTCGATCTAAAACGATGTATCTCGTTGTATTGAGCTGGAATACAAGTTTTCGCGCAGTTCTGAGAGAAAAAGTTTACACCTTTCTGTCGTCTACTCTTCGACGGCTTGTAAAATCGATGCTCGTGAATTTTGCTAGTTTCGATCTAAAACGATGTATCCCGTTGTTTTGAGCCGGAGTACAAGTTTACGCGCAGTTCTGGGAGAAAAAGTTTACACCTTTCTGTCGGCTACTCTTCGACGACTTGTAAAATCGATGCTCGTGAATTATGCTAGTTTCGATCTAAAACGTTGTATCCCGTTGTTTTGAGCCGGAATACAAGTTTTCGCGCAGATCTGAGAGAAAATGTTTACACCTTTCTTTCGCCTACACTTCGACGAGTTGTAAAATCGATGCTCGTGAATTATGCTAGTTTCGATCTAAAACGATGTATCCCGTTGTTTTGAGCCGGAATACAAGTTTCCGCGCAGTTCTGAGAGAAAAAGTTTACACCTTTCTCTCGTCTACTCTTCGACGACTAGTAAAATCGATGTTCGTGAATCTCGCTAGTTTCGATCTAAAACGATGTATCCCGTTGATTCGAGCCGGAATACAAGTTTTCCCTCAGTTCTGAGAGAAAAAGTTTACACCTTTCTCTCGTCTACTCTTCGACGACTTGTAAAATCGATGCTCGTGAATTTTGCTAGTTTCGATCTAAAACGATGTATACCGTTGTATTGAGCTGGAATACAAGTTTTCGCGCAGTTCTGAGAGAAAACGTTTACACCTTTCTGTCGTCTACTCTTCGACGACTTGTAAAATCGATGCTCGTGAATTTTGCTAGTTTCGATCTAAAACGATGTATCCAGTTGTTTTGAGCCGTAGTACAAGTTTATGAGCAGTTCTGGGAGAAAAAAGTTTACACCTTTCTGTCGGCTACTCTTCGACGACTTGTAAAATCGATGCTCGTGAATTATGCTAGTTTCGATCTAAAACGTTGTATCCCATTGTTTTGAGCCGGAATACAAGTTTTCGCGCAGTTCTGAGAGAAAATGTTTACACCTTTCTCTCGTCTACACTTCGACGAGTTGTAAAATCGATGCTCGTGAATTATGCTAGTTTCGATCTAAAACGATGTATCCCGTTGTTTTGAGCCGGAATACAAGTTTCCGCGCAGTTCTGAGAGAAAAAGTTTACACCTTTCTCTCGTCTACTCTTCGACGACTAGTAAAATCGATGTTCGTGAATCTCGCTAGTTTCGATCTAAACGATGTATCCCGTTGATTCGAGCCGGAATACAAGTTTTCGCGCAGTTCTGAGAGAAAAAGTTTACACCTTTCTGTCGTCTACTCTTCGACGACTTGTAAAATCGAAGTGCGTAAATCTCGCTAGTTTCGATCTAAAACGATGTATCCCATTGTTTTGAGCCAGATTACAAGTTTTCGCGCAGTTCTGAAAGAAAAAGATTAGACCTTTTTCTCGTCTACTCTCGACGACTTGTAAAATCGGTGTTCGTGAATATTGCTAGTTTCGATCTAGAACGATGTATCCCGTTGTTTTGAGCCGGAATGCAAGTTTTCGCGCAGTTCTGAGAGAAAAAGTTTGCAGCTCCCTCTAGTCTACTCTTCGACGACATGTAAAATCGATGTTTGTGAATCTCGCTAGTTTTCGATCTAAAACAATGTATCCCGTTGTTTTGAGCCGGAATAAAGGTTTTCGCGTAGTTCTGAGAGAAAAACTTTACAGCTTTCTCTCGTCTACTCTTCGACGACTTGTAAAATCGATGCTCGTGAATTTTGCTAGTTTCGATCTAAAACGATGTAACCCGTTGTTTTGAGCCGGAATACAAGTTTTCGCGCAGTTCTGAGAGAAAATATTTACACCTTTCTGTCGTCTACTCTTCGACGACTTGTAAAATCGATGCTCGTAAATTTTGCTAGTTTCGATCTAAAATGATGTATCCCGTTGTATTGAGCTGGAATACAAGTTTTCGCCCAGTTGTGAGAGAAAAAGTTTACACCTTTCTGTCGTCTACTCTTCGACGACTTGTAAAATCGAAGTGCGTAAATCTCGCTAGTTTCTATGTAAAACGATGTATCCCGTTGTTTTGAGCCAGATTACAAGTTTTCGCGCAGTTCTGAAAGAAAAAGATTAGACTTTTTTCTCGTCTACTCTCGACGACTTGTAAAATCGGTGTTCGTGAATATTGCTAGTTTCGATCTAGAACGATGTATCCCGTTGTTTTGAGCCGGAATGCAAGTTTTCGCGCAGTTCTGAGAGAAAAAGTTTGCAGCTCCCTCTAGTCTACTCTTCGACGACATGTAAAATCGATGTTTGTGAATCTCGCTAGTTTTCGATCTAAAACAATGTATCCCGTTGTTTTGAGCCGGAATAAAGGTTTTCGCGTAGTTCTGAGAGAAAAACTTTACAGCTTTCTCTCGTCTACTCTTCGACGACTTGTAAAATCGATGTTCGTGAATCTCGCTAGTTTCGATCTAAAATGATGTATCCCGTTGTTTTGAGCCGGAGTACAAGTTTACGCGCAGTTCTGGGAGAAAACGTTTACACCTTTTTCGCCTATACTCTTCGACGACTTGTAAAATCGATGCTCGTGAATCTTGCTAGTTTCGATCTAAAACGTTGTATCCCGTTGTTTTGAGCCGGAATACAAGTTTTCGCGCAGTTCTTAGAGAAATATTTACACCTTTCTCTCGTCTACACTTCGAAGACTTGTAAAATCGATGCTCGTGAATTATGCTAGTTTCGATCTAAAACGTTGTATCCCGTTGTTTTGAGCTGGAATACAAGTTTTCCCGCAGGTCTTAGAGAAAATGTTTACACCTTTCTCTCGTCTACACTTCGACGACTTGCAAAATCGATGCTCGTGAATTATGCTAGTTTCGATCTAAAACGATGTATCTCGTTGTTTTCAGCCGCAATACTAGTTTTCGCGCAGTTCTGAGAGAAAATGTTTACACCTTTCTGTCGTCTACTCTTCGACGACTTGTAAAATCGATGCTCGTGAATTTTGCTAGTTTCGATCTAAAACGATGTATCCCGTTGTTTTGAGCCAGAGTACAAGTTTTCGCGCAGATCTGAGAGAAAATGTTTACACCTTTCTCTCGCCTACACTTCGACGAGTTGTAAAATCGATGCTCGTGAATTATGCTAGTTTCGATCTAAAACGATGTATCCCGTTGTTTTGAGCCGGAATACAAGTTTCCGCGCAGTTCTGAGAGAAAAAGTTTACACCTTTCTCTCGTCTACTCTTCGACGACTAGTAAAATCGATGTTCCTGAATCTCGCTAGTTTCGATCTAAAACGATGTATCCCGTTGATTCGAGCCGGAATACAAGTTTTCGCGCAGTTCTGAGAGAAAAAGTTTACACCTTTCTCTCGTCTACTCTTCGACGACTTGTAAAATCGATGCTCGTGAATTTTGCTAGTTTCGATCTAAAACGATGTATCCCGTTGTATTGAGCTGGAATACAAGTTTTCGCGCAGTTCTGAGAGAAAATGTTTACACCTTTCTGTCGTCAACTCTTCGACGACTTGTAAAATCGATGCTCGTGAATTATGCTAGTTTCGATCTAAAACGTTGTATCCCGTTGTTTTGAGCCGGAATACAAGTTTTCGCGCAGTTCTTAGAGAAAATGTTTACACCTTTCTCTCATCTACACTTCGAAGACTTGTAAAATCGATGCTCGTGAATTATGCTAGTTTCGATCTAAAACGTTGTATCCCGTTGTTTTGAGCCGGAATACAAGTTTTCGCGCAGTTCTGAGAGAAAAAGTTTACACCTTTCTCTCGTCTACACTTCGACGACTTGTAAAATCAATGTTCTTGAATTATGCTAGTTTCGAACTAAAACGTTGTATCCCGTTGTTTTGAGGTGGAATACAAGTTTACGCGCAGTTCTGGGTGAAATATTTTACACCTTTCTCTCGTCTACTCTTCGACGACTACTAAAATCAATGTTCGTGAATCTCGCTAGTTCCGATCTAAAACGATGTATCCCGTTGTTTTGAGCCGGAATACAAGGTTTCGCGCAGTTCTGAGAGAAAAAGTTTACACCTTTCTCTCGTCTACTCTTCGACGACTAGTGAAATCGATGTTCGTGAATCCCGCTAGTTTCGATCTAAAACGATGTATCCCGTTGTTTCGAGCCGGAATACAAGTTTTCGCGCAGTTCTGAGAGAAAAAGTTTACACCTTTCTCTCGTCTACTCTTCGATGACTTGTAAAATCGATGTGCGTGAATTTTGCTAGTTTCGATCTAAAACGATGTATCTCGTTGTATTGAGCTGGAATACAAGTTTTCGCGCAGTTCTGAGAGAAAAAGTTTACACCTTTCTGTCGTCTACTCTTCGACGGCTTGTAAAATCGATGCTCGTGAATTTTGCTAGTTTCGATCTAAAACGATGTATCCCGTTGTTTTGAGCCGGAGTACAAGTTTACGCGCAGTTCTGGGAGAAAAAGTTTACACCTTTCTGTCGGCTACTCTTCGACGACTTGTAAAATCGATGCTCGTGAATTATGCTAGTTTCGATCTAAAACGTTGTATCCCGTTGTTTTGAGCCGGAATACAAGTTTTCGCGCAGATCTGAGAGAAAATGTTTACACCTTTCTCTCGCCTACACATCGACGAGTTGTAAAATCGATGCTCGTGAATTATGCTAGTTTCGATCTAAAACGATGTATCCCGTTGTTTTGAGCCGGAATACAAGTTTCCGCGCAGTTCTGAGAGAAAAAGTTTACACCTTTCTCTCGTCTACTCTTCGACGACTAGTAAAATCGATGTTCGTGAATCTCGCTAGTTTCGATCTAAAACGATGTATCCCGTTGATTCGAGCCGGAATACAAGTTTTCCCTCAGTTCTGAGAGAAAAAGTTTACACCTTTCTCTCGTCTACTCTTCGACGACTTGTAAAATCGATGCTCGTGAATTTTGCTAGTTTCGATCTAAAACGATGTATCCCGTTGTATTGAGCTGGAATACAAGTTTTCGCGCAGTTCTGAGAGAAAACGTTTACACCTTTCTGTCGTCTACTCTTCGACGACTTGTAAAATCGATGCTCGTGAATTTTGCTAGTTTCGATCTAAAACGATGTATCCAGTTGTTTTGAGCCAGAGTACAAGTTTACGAGCAGTTCTGGGAGAAAAAAGTTTACACCTTTCTGTCGGCTACTCTTCGACGACTTAAAAAATCGATGCTCGTGAATTATGCTAGTTTCGATCTAAAACGTTGTATCCCATTGTTTTGAGCCGGAATACAAGTTTTCGCGCAGTTCTGAGAGAAAATGTTTACACCTTTCTCTCGTCTACACTTCGACGAGTTGTAAAATCGATGCTCGTGAATTATGCTAGTTTCGATCTAAAACGATGTATCCCGTTGTTTTGAGCCGGAATACAAGTTTCCGCGCAGTTCTGAGAGAAAAAGTTTACACCTTTCTCTCGTCTACTCTTCGACGACTAGTAAAATCGATGTTCGTGAATCTCGCTAGTTTCGATCTAAACGATGTATCCCGTTGATTCGAGCCGGAATACAAGTTTTCGCGCAGTTCTGAGAGAAAAAGTTTACACCTTTCTGTCGTCTACTCTTCGACGACTTGTAAAATCGATGCTCGTGAATTTTGCTAGTTTCGATCTAAAACGATGTAACCCGTTGTTTTGAGTTGGAATACAAGTTTTCGCGCAGTTCTGAGAGAAAATGTTTACACCTTTCTGTCGTCTACTCTTCGACGACTTGTAAAATCGATGCTCGTAAATTTTGCTAGTTTCGATCTAAAATGATGTATCCCGTTGTATTGAGCTGGAATACAAGTTTTCGCCCAGTTCTGAGAGAAAAAGTTTACACCTTTCTGTCGGCTACTCTTCGACGACTTGTAAAATCGATGCTCGTGAATTATGCTAGTTTCGATCTAAAACGTTGTATCCCGTTGTTTTGAGCCGGAATACAAGTTTTCGCGCAGATCTGAGAGAAAATGTTTACACCTTTCTCTCGCCTACACTTCGACGAGTTGTAAAATCGATGCTCGTGAATTATGCTAGTTTCGATCTAAAACGATGTATCCCGTTGTTTTGAGCCGGAATACAAGTTTTCGCGCACTTTTGAGAAAAAATGTTTACACCTTTCTGTCGTCTACTCTTCGACGACATGTAAAATCGATGCTTGTGAATTTTGCTAGTTTCGATCTAAAACGATGTATCCCGTTGTTTTGAGCCGGAGTACAAGTTTAAGCGCAGTTCTGGGAGAAAAAGTTTACACCTTTCTCTCGTCTACACTTCAACGACTTGTAAAATCAATGTTCTTGAATTATGCTAGTTTCGAACTAAAACGTTGTATCCCGTTGTTTTGAGGCGGAATACAAGTTTACGCGCAGTTCTGGGTGAGCAATTTTACACCTTTCTCTCGTCTACTCTTCGACGACTAGTAAAATCAATGTTCGTGAATCTCGCTAGTTCCGATCTAAAACGATGTATCCCGTTGTTTTGAGCCGGAATACAAGGTTTCGCGCAGTTCTGAGAGAAAAAGTTTACACCATTCTCTCGTCTACTCTTCGACGACTAGTAAAATTGATGTTCGTGAATCTCGCTAGTTTCGATCTAAAACGATGTATCTCGTTGTTTCGAGCCGGAATACAAGTTTTCGCGCAGTTCTGAGAGAAAAAGTTTACACCTTTCTCTCGTCTACTCTTCGACGACTTGTAAAGTCGATGCTCGTGAATTTTGCTAGTTTCGATCTAAAACGATGTATCCCGTTGTATTGAGCTGGAATACAAGTTTTCGCGCAGTTCTGAGAGAAAAAGTTTACACCTTTCTGTCGTCTACTCTTCGACGGCTTGTGAAATCGATGCTCGTGAATTTTGCTAGTTTCGATCTAAAACGATGTATCCCGTTGTTTTGAGCCGGAGTACAAGTTTTTGCGCAGTTCTTAGAGAAAATGTTTACACCTTTCTCTCATCTACACTTCGAAGACTTGTAAAATCGATGCTCGTGAATCTCGCTAGTTTCGATTTAAAACGATGTATCCCGTTGATTCGAGCCGGAATACAAGTTTTCGCGCCGTTCTGAGAGAAAAAGTTTACACCTTTCTCTCGTCTACTCTTCGACGACCCTTAAAATCGATGCTCGTGACTTCTGCTAGTTTTGATCTAAAACGATGTATCCCGTTGTATTGAGCTGGAATACAAGTTTTCGCGCAGTTCTGAGAGAAAAAGTTTACACCTTTCTGTCGTCAACTCTTCGACGACTTGTAAAATCGATGCTCGTGAATTATGCTAGTTTCGATCTAAAACGTTGTATCCCGTTGTTTTGAGCCGGAATACAAGTTTTCGCGCAGTTCTTAGAGAAAATGTTTACACCTTTCTCTCATCTACACTTCGAAGAATTGTAAAATCGATGCTCGTGAATTATGCTAGTTTCGATCTAAAACGTTGTATCCCGTTGTTTTGAGCCGGAATACAAGTTTTCGCGCAGTTCTGAGAGAAAAAGTTTACACCTTTCTCTCGTCTACACTTCGACGACTTGTAAAATCAATGTTCTTGAATTATGCTAGTTTCGAACTAAAACGTTGTATCCCGTTGTTTTGAGGTGGAATACAAGTTTACGCGCAGTTCTGGGTGAAATATTTTACACCTTTCTCTCGTCTACTCTTCGACGACTAGTGAAATCGATGTTCGTTAATCCCGCTAGTTTCGATCTAAAACGATGTATCCCGTTGTTTCGAGCCGGAATACAAGTTTTCGCGCAGTTCTGAGAGAAAAAGTTTACACCTTTCTCTCGTCTACTCTTCGATGACTTGTAAAATCGATGTGCGTGAATTTTGCTAGTTTCGATCTAAAACGATGTATCTCGTTGTATTGAGCTGGAATACAAGTTTTCGCGCAGTTCTGAGAGAAAAAGTTTACACCTTTCTGTCGTCTACTCTTCGACGGCTTGTAAAATCGATGCTCGTGAATTTTGCTAGTTTCGATCTAAAACGATGTATCCCGTTGTTTTGAGCCGGAGTACAAGTTTACGCGCAGTTCTGGGAGAAAAAGTTTACACCTTTCTGTCGGCTACTCTTCGACGACTTGTAAAATCGATGCTCGTGAATTATGCTAGTTTCGATCTAAAACGTTGTATCCCGTTGTTTTGAGCCGGAATACAAGTTTTCGCGCAGATCTGAGAGAAAATGTTTACACCTTTCTCTCGCCTACACTTCGACGAGTTGTAAAATCGATGCTCGTGAATTTTGCTAGTTTCGATCTAAAACGATGTATCCCGTTGTATTGAGCTGGAATACAAGTTTTCGCGCAGTTCTGAGAGAAAACGTTTACACCTTTCTGTCGTCTACTCTTCGACGACTTGTAAAATTGATGCTCGTGAATTTTGCTAGTTTCGATCTAAAACGATGTATCCAGTTGTTTTGAGCCGGAGTACAAGTTTACGAGCAGTTCTGGGAGAAAAAAGTTTACACCTTTCTGTCGGCTACTCTTCGACGACTTATAAAATCGATGCTCGTGAATTATGCTAGTTTCGATCTAAAACGTTGTATCCCATTGTTTTGAGCCGGAATACAAGTTTTCGCGCAGTTCTGAGAGAAAATGTTTACACCTTTCTCTCGTCTACACTTCGACGAGTTGTAAAATCGATGCTCGTGAATTATGCTAGTTTCGATCTAAAACGATGTATCCCGTTGTTTTGAGCCGAAATACAAGTTTCCGCGCAGTTCTGAGAGAAAAAGTTTACACCTTTCTCTCGTCTACTCTTCGACGACTAGTAAAATCGATGTTCGTGAATCTCGCTAGTTTCGATCTAAACGATGTATCCCGTTGATTCGAGCCGGAATACAAGTTTTCGCGCAGTTCTGAGAGAAAAAGTTTACACCTTTCTGTCGTCTACTCTTCGACGACTTGTAAAATCGATGCTCGTGAATTTTGCTAGTTTCGATCTAAAACGATGTAACCCGTTGTTTTGAGCCGGAATACAAGTTTTCGCGCAGTTCTGAGAGAAAATGTTTACACCTTTCTGTCGTCTACTCTTCGACGACTTGTAAAATCGATGCTCGTAAATTTTGCTAGTTTCGATCTAAAATGATGTATCCCGTTGTATTGAGCTGGAATACAAGTTTTCGCCCAGTTCTGAGAGAAAAAGTTTACACCTTTCTGTCGTCTACTCTTCGACGACTTGTAAAATCGGTGTTCGTGAATATTGCTAGTTTCGATCTAGAACGATGTATCCCGTTGTTTTGAGCCGGAATGCAAGTTTTCGCGCAGTTCTGAGACAAAACGTTTGCAGCTCCCTCTCGTCTACTCTTCGACGACATGTAAAATCGATGTTTGTGAATCTCGCTAGTTTTCGATCTAAAACAATGTATCCCGTTGTTTTGAGCCGGAATAAAGGTTTTCGCGTAGTTCTGAGAGAAAAACTTTACAGCTTTCTCTCGTCTACTCTTCGACGACTTGTAAAATCGATGTTCGTGAATCTCGCTAGTTTCGATCTAAAATGATGTATCCCGTTGTTTTGAGCCGGAGTACAAGTTTACGCGCAGTTCTGGGAGAAAACGTTTACACCTTTTTCGCGTATACTCTTCGACGACTTGTAAAATCGATGCTCGTGAATCTTGCTAGTTTCGATCTAAAACGTTGTATCCCGTTGTTTTGAGCCGGAATACAAGTTTTCGCGCAGTTCTTAGAGAAATATTTACACCTTTCTCTCGTCTACACTTCGAAGACTTGTAAAATCGATGCTCGTGAATTATGCTAGTTTCGATCTAAAACGTTGTATCCCGTTGTTTTGAGCCGGAATACAAGTTTTCGCGCAGTTCAGAGAGAAAAAGTTTACACCTTTCTCTCGTCTACTCTTCGAAGACTTGTAAAATCGATGCTCGTGAATTTTGCTAGTTTCGAACTAAAACGATGTATCCCGTTGTATTGAGCTGGAATACAAGTTTTCGCGCAGGTCTTAGAGAAAATGTTTACACCTTTCTCTCGTCTACACTTCGACGACTTGCAAAATCGATGCTCGTGAATTATGCTAGTTTCGATCAAAAACGATGTATCTCGTTGTTTTCAGCCGCAATACTAGTTTTCGCGCAGTTCTGAGAGAAAATGTTTACACCTTTTTGTCGTCTACTCTTCGACGACTTGTAAAATCGATGCTCGTGAATTTTGCTAGTTTCGATTTAAAACGATGTATCCCGTTGTTTTGAGCCGGAGTACAAGTTTACGCGCAGTTCTGGGAGAAAAAGTTTACACCTTTCTGTCGGCTACTCTTCGACGACTTGTAAAATCGATGCTCGTGAATTATGCTAGTTTCGATCTAAAACGTTGTATCCCGTTGTTTTGAGCCGGAATACAAGTTTTCGCGCAGTTCTGAGAGAAAATGTTTACACCTTTCTCTCGTCTACACTTCGACGACTTGTAAAATCGATGCTCGTGAATTATGCTAGTTTCGATCTAAAACGATGTATCCTGTTGTTTTGAGCCGGAATACAAGTTTTCGCGCAGTTCTGAGAGAAAAAGTTTACACCTTTCTCTCGTCTACTCTTCGACGACTAGGAAAATCGATGTTCGTGAATCTCGCTAGTTTCGATCTAAAACGATGTATCCCGTTGTTTCGAGCCGGAATACAAGTTTTCGCGCAGTTCTGAGAGAAAAAGTTTACCCCTTTCTCTCGTCTACTCTTCGACAACTTGTAAAATCGATGCTCGTAAATTTTGCTAGTTTAGATCTAAAATGATGTATCCCGTTGTATTGAGCTGGAATACAAGTTTTCGCCAAGTTCTGAGAGAAAAAGTTTACACCTTTCTGTCGTCTACTCTTCGACGACTTGTAAAATCGAAGTGCGTAAATCTCGCTAGTTTCGATCTAAAACGATGTATCCCGTTGTTTTGAGCCAGATTACAAGTTTTCGCGCAGTTCTGAAAGAAAAAGATTAGACCTTTTTCTCGTCTACTCTCGACGACTTGTAAAATCGGTGTTCGTGAATATTGCTAGTTTCGATCTAGAACGATGTATCCCGTTGTTTTGAGCCGGAATGCAAGTTTTCGCGCAGTTCTGAGAGAAAAAGTTTGCAGCTCCCTCTCGTCTACTCTTCGACGACATGTAAAATCGATGTTTGTGAATCTCGCTAGTTTTCGATCTAAAACAATGTATCCCGTTGTTTTGAGCCGGAATAAAGGTTTTCGCGTAGTTCTGAGAGAAAAACTTTACAGCTTTCTCTCGTCTACTCTTCGACGACTTGTAAAATCGATGTTCGTGAATCTCGCTAGTTTCGATCTAAAATGATGTATCCCGTTGTTTTGAGCCGGAATATAGGTTTTCGCGCAGTTTTGAGAGAAAAACTTTATAGCTGTCTCTCGTTTTCTCTGTACGACTTGTGAAACCAAAGTGCGTTAATCTCGCTAGTTTTGATCAAAAACGATGTATCTCGTTGTTTTGAGCCGGAATACAAGTTTTGGCGCAGTTCTGAAAGAAAACGTTTACACCTTTCTCTCGTCTACTCTTCGACGACTTGTAAAATTGAAGTGCGTAAATCTTGCTAGTTTTAATTTAAAACGATGTATTCCTTTGTATTCAGACGGAATACAAGTTTTCGCGCTGTTCTGAGAGAAAAAGTTTACACCTTTCTCTCATCTACTCTCGACGACTTGTAAAATCGAAGTGCGTAAATCTCGCTCGTTTCGATTTAAAACGATGTATCCCGTTGTTTTGAGCCGGAATACAAGTTTTCGCGCAGTTCTGAGAGAAAACGTTTACAGCTTTCTCTCGTCTACTCTTCGAGACTTGTAAAATCAAAGTGCGTAAATCTCGCTAGTTTCGATCTAAAACGATGTATCTCGTTGTTTTGTGCCGGAATCTAAGTTTTCGCGAGAGTTCTTAGAGAACACGTTTATACCTTTCTCTCGTCTACTATTCGACGACATGTAAAATCGATGTTTGTGAATCTCGCTAGTTTCGATCTAAAACGATGTAACCCGTCGTTTTGAGCCGGAATAAAGGTTTTCGCGCAGTTCTGAGAGAAAAAGTTTACACTTTTCTCTCGTCTACACTTCGACGAGTTGTAAAATCGATGCTCGTGAATTATGCTAGTTTCGATCTAAAACGATGTATCCCGTTGTTTTGAGCCGGAATACATGTTTCCGCACAGTTCTGAGAGAAAAAGTTTACACCTTTCTCTCGTCTACTCTTCGACGACTAGTAAAATCGATGTTCGTGAATCTCGCTAGTTTCGATCTAAACGATGTATCCCGTTGATTCGAGCCGGAATACAAGTTTTCGCGCAGTTCTGAGAGAAAAAGTTTACACCTTTCTGTCGTCTACTCTTCGACGACTTGTAAAATCGATGCTCGTGAATTTTGCTAGTTTCGATCTAAAACGATGTAACCCGTTGTTTTGAGCCGGAATACAAGTTTTCGCGCAGTTCTGAGAGAAAATGTTTACACCTTTCTGTCGTCTACTCTTCGACGACTTGTAAAATCGATGCTCGTAAATTTTGCTAGTTTCGATCTAAAATGATGTATCCCGTTGTATTGAGCTGGAATACAAGTTTTCGCCCAGTTCTGAGAGAAAAAGTTTACACCTTTCTGTCGGCTACTCTTCGACGACTTGTAAAATCGATGCTCGTGAATTATGCTAGTTTCGATCTAAAACGTTGTATCCCGTTGTTTTGAGCCGGAATACAAGTTTTCGCGCAGATCTGAGAGAAAATGTTTACACCTTTCTCTCGCCTACACTTCGACGAGTTGTAAAATCGATGCTCGTGAATTATGCTAGTTTCGATCTAAAACGATGTATCCCGTTGTTTTGAGCCGGAATACAAGTTTTCGCGCACTTTTGAGAAAAAATGTTTACACCTTTCTGTCGTCTACTCTTCGACGACATGTAAAATCGATGCTTGTGAATTTTGCTAGTTTCGATCTAAAACGATGTATCCCGTTGTTTTGAGCCGGAGTACAAGTTTAAGCGCAGTTCTGGGAGAAAAAGTTTACACCTTTCTCTCGTCTACACTTCAACGACTTGTAAAATCAATGTTCTTGAATTATGCTAGTTTCGAACTAAAACGTTGTATCCCGTTGTTTTGAGGCGGAATACAAGTTTACGCGCAGTTCTGGGTGAGCAATTTTACACCTTTCTCTCGTCTACTCTTCGACGACTAGTAAAATCAATGTTCGTGAATCTCGCTAGTTCCGATCTAAAACGATGTATCCCGTTGTTTTGAGCCGGAATACAAGGTTTCGCGCAGTTCTGAGAGAAAAAGTTTACACCATTCTCTCGTCTACTCTTCGACGACTAGTAAAATTGATGTTCGTGAATCTCGCTAGTTTCGATCTAAAACGATGTATCTCGTTGTTTCGAGCCGGAATACAAGTTTTCGCGCAGTTCTGAGAGAAAAAGTTTACACCTTTCTCTCGTCTACTCTTCGACGACTTGTAAAGTCGATGCTCGTGAATTTTGCTAGTTTCGATCTAAAACGATGTATCCCGTTGTATTGAGCTGGAATACAAATTTTCGCGCAGTTCTGAGAGAAAAAGTTTACACCTTTCTGTCGTCTACTCTTCGACGGCTTGTAAAATCGATGCTCGTGAATTTTGCTAGTTTCGATCTAAAACGATGTATCCCGTTGTTTTGAGCCGGAGTACAAGTTTTTGCGCAGTTCTTAGAGAAAATGTTTACACCTTTCTCTCATCTACACTTCGAAGACTTGTAAAATCGATGCTCGTGAATCTCGCTAGTTTCGATTTAAAACGATGTATCCCGTTGATTCGAGCCGGAATACAAGTTTTCGCGCCGTTCTGAGAGAAAAAGTTTACACCTTTCTCTCGTCTACTCTTCGACGACCCTTAAAATCGATGCTCGTGACTTTTGCTAGTTTTGATCTAAAACGATGTATCCCGTTGTATTGAGCTGGAATACAAGTTTTCGCGCAGTTCTGAGAGAAAAAGTTTACACCTTTCTGTCGTCTACTCTTCGACGACTTGTAAAATCGATGCTCGTGAATTTTGCTAGTTTCGATCTAAAACGATGTATCCCGTTGTATTGAGCTGGAATACAAGTTTTCGCGCAGTTCTGAGAGAAAATGTTTACACCTTTCTGTCGTCAACTCTTCGACGACTTGTAAAATCGATGCTCGTGAATTATGCTAGTTTCGATCTAAAACGTTGTATCCCGTTGTTTTGAGCCGGAATACAAGTTTTCGCGCAGTTCTTAGAGAAAATGTTTACACCTTTCTCTCATCTACACTTCGAAGAATTGTAAAATCGATGCTCGTGAATTATGCTAGTTTCGATCTAAAACGTTGTATCCCGTTGTTTTGAGCCGGAATACAAGTTTTCGCGCAGTTCTGAGAGAAAAAGTTTACACCTTTCTCTCGTCTACACTTCGACGACTTGTAAAATCAATGTTCTTGAATTATGCTAGTTTCGAACTAAAACGTTGTATCCCGTTGTTTTGAGGTGGAATACAAGTTTACGCGCAGTTCTGGGTGAAATATTTTACACCTTTCTCTCGTCTACTCTTCGACGACTACTAAAATCAATGTTCGTGAATCTCGCTAGTTCCGATCTAAAACGATGTATCCCGTTGTTTTGAGCCGGAATACAAGGTTTCGCGCAGTTCTGAGAGAAAAAGTTTACACCTTTCTCTCGTCTACTCTTCGACGACTAGTGAAATCGATGTTCGTTAATCCCGCTAGTTTCGATCTAAAACGATGTATCCCGTTGTTTCGAGCCGGAATACAAGTTTTCGCGCAGTTCTGAGAGAAAAAGTTTACACCTTTCTCTCGTCTACTCTTCGATGACTTGTAAAATCGATGTGCGTGAATTTTGCTAGTTTCGATCTAAAACGATGTATCTCGTTGTATTGAGCTGGAATACAAGTTTTCGCGCAGTTCTGAGAGAAAAAGTTTACACCTTTCTGTCGTCTACTCTTCGACGGCTTGTAAAATCGATGCTCGTGAATTTTGCTAGTTTCGATCTAAAACGATGTATCCCGTTGTTTTGAGCCGGAGTACAAGTTTACGCGCAGTTCTGGGAGAAAAAGTTTACACCTTTCTGTCGGCTACTCTTCGACGACTTGTAAAATCGATGCTCGTGAATTATGCTAGTTTCGATCTAAAACGTTGTATCCCGTTGTTTTGAGCCGGAATACAAGTTTTCGCGCAGATCTGAGAGAAAATGTTTACACCTTTCTCTCGCCTACACTTCGACGAGTTGTAAAATCGATGCTCGTGAATTTTGCTAGTTTCGATCTAAAACGATGTATCCCGTTGTATTGAGCTGGAATACAAGTTTTCGCGCAGTTCTGAGAGAAAACGTTTACACCTTTCTGTCGTCTACTCTTCGACGACTTGTAAAATTGATGCTCGTGAATTTTGCTAGTTTCGATCTAAAACGATGTATCCAGTTGTTTTGAGCCGGAGTACAAGTTTACGAGCAGTTCTGGGAGAAAAAAGTTTACACCTTTCTGTCGGCTACTCTTCGACGACTTATAAAATCGATGCTCGTGAATTATGCTAGTTTCGATCTAAAACGTTGTATCCCATTGTTTTGAGCCGGAATACAAGTTTTCGCGCAGTTCTGAGAGAAAATGTTTACACCTTTCTCTCGTCTACACTTCGAGGAGTTGTAAAATCGATGCTCGTGAATTATGCTAGTTTCGATCTAAAACGATGTATCCCGTTGTTTTGAGCCGAAATACAAGTTTCCGCGCAGTTCTGAGAGAAAAAGTTTACACCTTTCTCTCGTCTACTCTTCGACGACTAGTAAAATCGATGTTCGTGAATCTCGCTAGTTTCGATCTAAACGATGTATCCCGTTGATTCGAGCCGGAATACAAGTTTTCGCGCAGTTCTGAGAGAAAAAGTTTACACCTTTCTGTCGTCTACTCTTCGACGACTTGTAAAATTGATGCTCGTGAATTTTGCTAGTTTCGATCTAAAACGATGTAACCCGTTGTTTTGAGCCGGAATACAAGTTTTCGCGCAGTTCTGAGAGAAAATGTTTACACCTTTCTGTCGTCTACTCTTCGACGACTTGTAAAATCGATGCTCGTAAATTTTGCTAGTTTCGATCTAAAATGATGTATCCCGTTGTATTGAGCTGGAATACAAGTTTTCGCCCAGTTCTGAGAGAAAAAGTTTACACCTTTCTGTCGTCTACTCTTCGACGACTTGTAAAATCGAAGTGCGTAAATCTCGCTAGTTTCGATCTAAAACGATGTATCCCGTTGTTTTGAGCCAGATTACAAGTTTTCGCGCAGTTCTGAAAGAAAAAGATTAGACCTTTTTCTCGTCTACTCTCGACGACTTGTAAAATCGGTGTTCGTGAATATTGCTAGTTTCGATCTAGAACGATGTATCCCGTTGTTTTGAGCCGGAATGCAAGTTTTCGCGCAGTTCTGAGAAAAAACGTTTGCAGCTCCCTCTCGTCTACTCTTCGACGACATGTAAAATCGATGTTTGTGAATCTCGCTAGTTTTCGATCTAAAACAATGTATCCCGTTGTTTTGAGCCGGAATAAAGGTTTTCGCGTAGTTCTGAGAGAAAAACTTTACAGCTTTCTCTCGTCTACTCTTCGACGACTTGTAAAATCGATGTTCGTGAATCTCGCTAGTTTCGATCTAAAATGATGTATCCCGTTATTTTGAGCCGGAGTACAAGTTTACGCGCAGTTCTGGGAGAAAACGTTTACACCTTTTTCGCGTATACTCTTCGACGACTTGTAAAATCGATGCTCGTGAATCTTGCTAGTTTCGATCTAAAACGTTGTATCCCGTTGTTTTGAGCCGGAATACAAGTTTTCGCGCAGTTCTTAGAGAAATATTTACACCTTTCTCTCGTCTACACTTCGAAGACTTGTAAAATCGATGCTCGTGAATTATGCTAGTTTCGATCTAAAACGTTGTATCCCGTTGTTTTGAGCCGGAATACAAGTTTTCGCGCAGTTCAGAGAGAAAAAGTTTACACCTTTCTCTCGTCTACACTTCGAAGACTTGTAAAATCGATGCTCGTGAATTTTGCTAGTTTCGAACTAAAACGATGTATCCCGTTGTATTGAGCTGGAATACAAGTTTTCGCGCAGGTCTTAGAGAAAATGTTTACACCTTTCTCTCGTCTACACTTCGACGACTTGCAAAATCGATGCTCGTGAATTATGCTAGTTTCGATCAAAAACGATGTATCTCGTTGTTTTCAGCCGCAATACTAGTTTTCGCGCAGTTCTGAGAGAAAATGTTTACACCTTTCTGTCGTCTACTCTTCGACGACTTGTAAAATCGATGCTCGTGAATTTTGCTAGTTTCGATTTAAAACGATGTATCCCGTTGTTTTGAGCCGGAGTACAAGTTTACGCGCAGTTCTGGGAGAAAAAGTTTACACCTTTCTGTCGGCTACTCTTCGACGACTTGTAAAATCGATGCTCGTGAATTATGCTAGTTTCGATCTAAAACGTTGTATCCCGTTGTTTTGAGCCGGAATACAAGTTTTCGCGCAGTTCTGAGAGAAAATGTTTACACCTTTCTCTCGTCTACACTTCGACGACTTGTAAAATCGATGCTCGTGAATTATGCTAGTTTCGATCTAAAACAATGTATCCTGTTGTTTTGAGCCGGAATACAAGTTTTCGCGCAGTTCTGAGAGAAAAAGTTTACACCTTTCTCTCGTCTACTCTTCGACGACTAGGAAAATCGATGTTCGTGAATCTCGCTAGTTTCGATCTAAAACGATGTATCCCGTTGTTTCGAGCCGGAATACAAGTTTTCGCGCAGTTCTGAGAGAAAAAGTTTACCCCTTTCTCTCGTCTACTCTTCGACGACTTGTAAAATCGATGCTCGTAAATTTTGCTAGTTTAGATCTAAAATGATGTATCCCGTTGTATTGAGCTGGAATACAAGTTTTCGCCAAGTTCTGAGAGAAAAAGTTTACACCTTTCTGTCGTCTACTCTTCGACGACTTGTAAAATCGAAGTGCGTAAATCTCGCTAGTTTCGATCTAAAACGATGTATCCCGTTGTTTTGAGCCAGATTACAAGTTTTCGCGCAGTTCTGAAAGAAAAAGATTAGACCTTTTTCTCGTCTACTCTCGACGACTTGTAAAATCGGTGTTCGTGAATATTGCTAGTTTCGATCTAGAACGATGTATCCCGTTGTTTTGAGCCGGAATGCAAGTTTTCGCGCAGTTCTGAGAGAAAAAGTTTGCAGCTCCCTCTCGTCTACTCTTCGACGACATGTAAAATCGATGTTTGTGAATCTCGCTAGTTTTCGATCTAAAACAATGTATCCCGTTGTTTTGAGCCGGAATAAAGGTTTTCGCGTAGTTCTGAGAGAAAAACTTTACAGCTTTCTCTCGTCTACTCTTCGACGACTTGTAAAATCGATGTTCGTGAATCTCGCTAGTTTCGATCTAAAATGATGTATCCCGTTGTTTTGAGCCGGAATATAGGTTTTCGCGCAGTTTTGAGAGAAAAACTTTATAGCTGTCTCTCGTTTTCTCTGTACGACTTGTGAAACCAAAGTGCTGTAATCTCGCTAGTTTTGATCAAAAACGATGTATCTCGTTGTTTTGAGCCGGAATACAAGTTTTGGCGCAGTTCTGAAAGAAAACGTTTACACCTTTCTCTCGTCTACTCTTCGACGACTTGTAAAATTGAAGTGCGTAAATCTTGCTAGTTTTAATTTAAAACGATGTATTCCATTGTATTCAGACGGAATACAAGTTTTCGCGCTGTTCTGAGAGAAAAAGTTTACACCTTTCTCTCATCTACTCTCGACGACTTGTAAAATCGAAGTGCGTAAATCTCGCTCGTTTCGATTTAAAACGATGTATCCCGTTGTTTTGAGCCGGAATACAAGTTTTCGCGCAGTTCTGAGAGAAAACGTTTACAGCTTTCTCTCGTCTACTCTTCGAGACTTGTAAAATCAAAGTGCGTAAATCTCGCTAGTTTCGATCTAAAACGATGTATCTCGTTGTTTTGTGCCGGAATCTAAGTTTTCGCGAGAGTTCTTAGAGAAAACGTTTATACCTTTCTCTCGTCTACTATTCGACGACATGTAAAATCGATGTTTGTGAATCTCGCTAGTTTCGATCTAAAACGATGTAACCCGTCGTTTTGAGCCGGAATAAAGGTTTTCGCGCAGTTCTGAGAGAAAAAGTTTACACTTTTCTCTCGTCTACTCTCGACGACTTGTAAAATCGATGCTCGTGAGTTTTCCTAGTTTCGATCTTAAACGATGTATCCCGTTGTTTTGAACCGGAATACAAGTTTTCGCACAGTTCTGAGAGGAAAAATTTACACCTCTCTCTCATCTACTCTTCGACAATTTGTAAAATCGATGCTCGTGAATCTTGCTAGTTTCGATCTAAGACGATGTATCCCCTTGTTTTGAGCCGGAATACAAGTTTTCGCGCAGTTCTGAGAGAAAACGTTTACACCTTTCTCTCGGCTACTCTTCGACGAATTGTAAAATCGATGCTCGTGAATCTTGCTAGTTTCGATCTAAAACGATGTATCTCGTTGTTTCGAGCCGGAATACATGTTTTCGCGCAGTTCTGAGAGAAACAGTTTACACCTTTCTCTCGTCTACTCTTCGACGACTTGTAAAATCAATGCTCGTGAATTTTGCTAGTTTCGATCTCAAACGATGTATCCCGTTCTCTTGAGCCGGAATACAAATTTTCGCGCAGTTCTGAGCGAAAAAGTTTACACTTTTGTCTCGTCTACTCTTCGACGACTTGTAAAATCGATGCTCGTGAATTTTGCTAGTTTCGATATAAAACGATGTATCGTTGTTTTTTTAGCCGGAATACAAGCTTTCGCGTAGTTCTGAGAGAAAAAGTTTACACCTTTCTCTCGTCCGACTTGTAAAATACATGGTTGTGCATTTTGCTAGTTTCGATCTAAAACGATGTATCCCGTTGTATTGAGCTGGAATACAAGTTTTCGCGCAGTTCTGAGAGAAAAAGTTTACACCTTTCTGTCGTCTACTCTTCGACGGCTTGTAAAATCGATGCTCGTGAATTTTGCTAGTTTCGATCTAAAACGATGTATCCCGTTGTTTTCAGCCGGAGTACAAGTTTACGCGCAGTTCTGGGAGAAAAAGTATACACCTTTCTGTCGGCTACTCTTCGACGACTTGTAAAATCGATGCTCGTGAATTATGCTAGTTTCGATCTAAAACGTTGTATCCTGTTGTTTTGAGCCGGAATACAAGTTTTCGCGCAGTTCTTAGAGAAAATGTTTACAGCTTTCTCTCATCTACACTTCGAAGACTTGTAAAATCGATGCTCGTGAATCTCGCTAGTTTCGATCTAAAACGATGTATCCCGTTGATTCGAGCCGGAATACAAGTTTTCGCGCAGTTCTGAGAGAAAAAGTTTACACCTTTCTGTCGTCTACTCTTCGACGGCTTGTAAAATCGATGCTCGTGAATTTTGCTAGTTTCGATCTAAAACGATGTATCCCGTTGTTTTGAGCCGGAGTACAAGTTTACGCGCAGTTCTGAGAGAAAATGTTTACACCTTTCTGTCGTCTACTCTTCGACGACTTGTAAAATCGATGCTCGTGAATTATGCTAGTTTCGATCTAAAACGTTGTATCCCGTTGTTTTGAGCCGGAATACAAGTTTTCGCGCAGTTCTTAGAGAAAATGTTTACACCTTTCTCTCGTCTACACTTCGAAGACTTGTAAAATCGATGCTCGTGAATTATGCTAGTTTCGATCTAAAACGTTGTATCCCGTTGTTTTGAGCCGGAATACAAGTTTTCGCCCAGTTCAGAGAGAAAAAGTTTACACCTTTCTCTCGTCTACTCTTCGACGACTTGTAAAATCGATGCTCGTGAATTTTGCTAGTTTCGAACTAAAACGATGTATCCCGTTGTATTGAGCTGGAATACAAGTTTTCGCGCAGGTCTGAGAGAAAATGTTTACACCTTTCTCTCGTCTACACTTCGACGACTTGCAAAATCGATGCTCGTGAATTATGCTAGTTTCGATCTAAAACGATGTATCTCGTTGTTTTCAGCCGCAATACTAGTTTTCGCGCAGTTCTGAGAAAAAATGTTTACACCTTTCTGTCGTCTACTCTTCGACGACTTGTAAAATCGATGCTCGTGAATTTTGCTAGTTTCGATCTAAAACGATGTATCCCGTTGTTTTGAGCCGGAGTGCAAGTTTACGCGCAGTTCTGGGAGAAAAAGTTTACACCTTTCTGTCGGCTACTCTTCGACGACTTGTAAAATCGATGCTCGTGAATTATGCTAGTTTCGATCTAAAACGTTGTATCCCGTTGTTTTGAGGCGGAATACAAGTTTTCGCGCAGTTCTGAGAGAAAATGTTTACACCTTTCTCTCGTCTACTCTTCGACGACTAGTAAAATTGATGTTCGTGAATCTCGCTAGTTTCGATCTAAAACGATGTATCTCGTTGTTTCGAGGCGGAATACACGTTTACGCGCAGTTCTGGGTGAACAATTTTACACCTTTCTCTCGTCTACTCTTCGACGACTAGTAAAATTTATGTTCGTGAATCTCGCTAGTTCCGATCTAAAACGATGTATCCCGTTGTTTGAGCCGGAATACAAGGTTTCGCGCAGTTCTGAGAGAAAAAGTTTACACCTTTCTCTCGTCTACTCTTCGACGACTAGTAAAATTGATGTTCGTGAATCTCGCTAGTTTCGATCTAAAACGATGTATCTCGTTGTTTCGAGCCGGAATACAAGTTTTCGCGCAGTTCTGAGAGAAAAAGTTTACACCTTTCTCTCGTCTACTCTTCGACGACTTGTAAAGTCGATGCTCGTGAATTTTGCTAGTTTCGATCTAAAACGATGTATACCGTTGTATTGAGCTGGAATACAAGTTTTCGCGCAGTTCTGAGAGAAAAAGTTTACACCTTTCTGTCGTCTACTCTTCGACGGCTTGTAAAATCGATTCTCGTGAATTTTGCTAGTTTCGATCTAAAACGATGTATCCCGTTGTTTTCAGCCGGAGTACAAGTTTACGCGCAGTTCTGGGAGAAAAAGTATACACCTTTCTGTCGGCTACTCTTCGACGACTTGTAAAATCGATGCTCGTGAATTATGCTAGTTTCGATCTAAAACGTTCTATCCTGTTGTTTTGAGCCGGAATACAAGTTTTCGCGCAGTTCTTAGAGAAAATGTTTACAGCTTTCTCTCATCTACACTTCGAAGACTTGTAAAATCGATGCTCGTGAATCTCGCTAGTTTCGATCTAAAACGATGTATCCCGTTGATTCGAGCCGAAATACAAGTTTTCGCGCAGTTCTGAGAGAAAAAGTTTACACCTTTCTCTCGTCTACTCTTCGACGACCCTTAAAATTGATGCTCGTGACTTTTGCTAGTTTTGATCTAAAACTATGTATCCCGTTGTATTGAGCTGGAATACAAGTTTTCGCGCAGTTCTGAGAGAAAAAGTTTACACCTTTCTGTCGTCTACTCTTCGACGACTTGTAAAATCGATGCTCGTGAATTTTGCTAGTTTCGATCTAAATCGATGTATCCCGTTGTTTTGAGCCGGAATACAGGTTTTCGCGCAGTTCTGAGAGAAAATGTTTACACCTTTTTGTCGTCTACTCTTCGACGACTTGTAAAATCGGTGCTCGTGAATTATGCTAGTTTCGATCTAAAACGTTGTATCCCGTTGTTTTGAGCCGGAATACAAGTTTTCGCGCAGTTCTTAGAGAAAATGTTTACACCTTTCTCTCATCTACACTTCGAAGACTTGTAAAATCGATGCTCGTGAATTATGCTAGTTTCGATCTAAAACGTTGTATCCCGTTGTTTTGAGCCGGAATACAAGTTTTCGCGCAGTTCTGAGAGAAAAAGTTTACACCTTTCTCTCGTCTACACTTCGACGACTTGTAAAATCAATGTTCTTGAATTATGCTAGTTTCGAACTAAAACGTATCCCGTTGTTTTGAGGTGGAATACAAGTTTACGCGCAGTTCTGGGTGAAAAATTTTACTTTCTCTCGTCTACTCTTCGACGACTAGTAAAATCAATGTTCGTGAATCTCGCTTGTTCCGATCTAAAACGATGTATCCCGTTGTTTTGAGCCGGAATACAAGGTTTCGCGCAGTTCTGAGAGAAAAAGTTTACACCTTTCTCTCGTCTACTCTTCGACGACTAGTAAAATCGATGTTTGTGAATCTCGCTAGTTTCGATCTAAAACGATGTAACCCGTCATTTTGAGCCGGAATAAAGGTTTTCGCGCAGTTCTGAGAGAAAAAGTTTACACCTTTCTCTCGTCTACTCTCGACGACTTGTAAAATCGGTGCTCGTGAGTTTTGCTAGTTTCGATCTTAAACGATGTATCCCGTTGTTTTGAACCGGAATACAAGTTTTCGCACAGTTCTGAGAGGAAACATTTACACCTATCTCTCATCTACTCTTCGACAATTTGTAAAATCGATGCTCGTGAATCTTGCTAGTTTCGATCTAAGACGACGTATCCCCTTGTTTTGAGCCGGAATACAAGTTTTCGCGCAGTTCTGAGAGAAAACGTTTACACCTTTCTCTCGGCTACTCTTCGACGAATTGTAAAATCGATGCTCGTGAATCTTGCTAGTTTCGATCTAAAACGATGTATCTCGTTGTTTCGAGCCGGAATACATGTTTTCGCGCAGTTCTGAGAGAAACAGTTTACACCTTTCTCTCGTCTACTCTTCGACGACTTGTAAAATCGATGCTCGTGAATTTTGCTAGTTTCGATCTCAAACGATGTATCCCGTTCTCTTGAGCCGGAATACAAATTTTCGCGCAGTTCTGAGAGAAAAAGTTTACACTTTTGTCTCGTCTACTCTTCGACGACTTGTAAAATCGATGCTCGTGAATTTTGCTAGTTTCGATATAAAACGATGTATCGTTGTTTTTTTAGCCGGAATACAAGCTTTCGCGTAGTTCTGAGAGAAAAAGTTTACACCTTTCTCTCGTCCGACTTGTAAAAGAGATGCTCGTGAATTTTGCTAGTTTCGAACTAAAACGATGTATCCCGTTGTATTGAGCTGGAATACAAGTTTTCGCGCAGGTCTGAGAGAAAATGTTTACACCTTTCTCTCGTCTACACTTCGACGACTTGTAAAATCGATGCTCGTGAATTTTGCTAGTTTCGATCTAAAACGATGTATCCCGTTGTTTTGAGCCGGAGTACAAGTTTACGCGCAGTTCTGGGAGAAAAAGTTTACACCTTTCTGTCGGCTACTCTTCGACGACTTGTAAAATCGATGCTCGTGAATTATGCTAGTTTCGATCTAAAACGATGTATCCTGTTGTTTTGAGCCGGAATACAAGTTTTCGCGCAGTTCTGGGAGAAAAAGTTTACACCTTTCTCTCGTCTACACTTCGACGACTTGTAAAATCAATGTTCTTGAATTATGCTAGTTTCGAACTAAAACGTTGTATCCCGTTGTTTTGAGGCGGAATACAAGTTTACGCGCAGTTCTGGGTGAACAATTTTACACCTTTCTCTCGTCTACTCTTCGACGACTAGTAAAATCAATGTTCGTGAATCTCGCTAGTTCCGATCTAAAACGATGTATCCCGTTGTTCGAGCCGGAATACAAGGTTTCGCGCAGTTCTGAGAGAAAAAGTTTACACCTTTCTATCGTCTACTCTTCGACGACTAGTAAAATTGATGTTCGTGAATCTCGCTAGTTTCGATCTAAAACGATGTATCTCGTTGTTTCGAGCCGGAATACAAGTTTTCGCGCAGTTCTGAGAGAAAAGTTTACACCTTTCTCTCGTCTACTCTTCGACGACTTGTAAAGTCGATGTGCGTGAATTTTGCTAGTTTCGATCTAAAACGATGTATCTCGTTGTATTGAGCTGGAATACAAGTTTTCGCGCAGTTCTGAAAGAAAACGTTTACACCTTTCTGTCGTCTACTCTTCGACGGCTTGTAAAATCGATGCTCGTGAATTTTGCTAGTTTCGATCTAAAACGATGTATCCCGTTGTTTTCAGCCGGAGTACAAGTTTACGCGCAGTTCTGGGAGAAAAAGTATACACCTTTCTGTCGGCTACTCTTCGACAACTTGTAAAATCGATGCTCGTGAATTATGCTAGTTTCGATCTAAAACGTTGTATCCTGTTGTTTTGAGCCGGAATACAAGTTTTCGCGCAGTTCTTAGAGAAAATGTTTACAGCTTTCTCTCATCTACACTTCGAAGACTTGTAAAATCGATGCTCGTAAATCTCGCTAGTTTCGATCTAAAACGATGCATCCCGTTGATTCGAGCCGGAATACAAGTTTTCGCGCAGTTCTGAGAGAAAAAGTTTACACCTTTCTCTCGTCTACTCTTCGACGACCCTTAAAATCGATGCTCGTGACTTTTGCTAGTTTTGATCTAAAACGATGTATCCCGTTGTATTGAGCTGGAATACAAGTTTTCGCGCAGTTCTGAGAGAAAAAGTTTACACCTTTCTGTCGTCTACTCTTCGACGACTTGTAAAATCGATGCTCGTGAATTTTGCTAGTTTCGATCTAAAACGATGTATCCCGTTGTTTTGAGCCGGAATACAAGTTTTCGCGCAGTTCTGAGAGAAAATGTTTACACCTTTTTGTCGTCTACTCTTCGACGACTTGTAAAATCGATGTTCGTGAATCTCGCTCGTTCCGATCTAAAACGTTGTATCCTGTTGTTTTGAGCCGTAATACAAGTTTTCGCGCAGTTCTTAGAGAAAATGTTTACAGCTTTCTCTCATCTACACTTCGAAGACTTGTAAAATCGATGCTCGTAAATCTCGCTAGTTTCGATCTAAAACGATGTATCCCGTTGATTCGAGCCGGAATACAAGTTTTCGCGCAGTTCTGAGAGAAAAAGTTTACACCTTTCTCTCGTCTACTCTTCGACGACTTGTAAAATCGATGTGCGTGAATTTTGCTAGTTTCGATCTAAAACGATGTATCTCGTTGTATTGAGCTGGAATACAAGTTTTTGCGAAGTTCTGAAAGAAAAAGTTTACACCTTTCTGTCGTCTACTCTTCGACGGCTTGTAAAATCGATGCTCGTGAATTTTGCTAGTTTCGATCTAAAACGATGTATCCCGTTGTTTTGAGCCGGAGTACAAGTTTACGCGCAGTTCTGGGAGAAAAAGTTTACACCTTTCTGTCGGCTACTCTTCGACGACTTGTAAAATCGATGCTCGTGAATTATGCTAGTTTCGATCTAAAACGTTGTATCCCGTTGTTTTGAGCCGGAATACAAGTTTTCGCGCAGTTCTGAGAGAAAATGTTTACACCTTTCTCTCGCCTACACTTCGACGAGTTGTAAAATCGATGCTCGTGAATTATGCTTGTTTCGATCTAAAACGATGTATCCCGTTGTTTTGAGCCGGAATACAAGTTTCCGCGCAGTTCTGAGAGAAAACGTTTACACCTTTCTCTCGTCTACTCTTCGACGACTAGTAAAATCGATGTTCGTGAATCTCGCTAGTTTCGATCTAAAACGATGTATCCCGTTGATTCGAGCCGGAATACAAGTTTTCGCGCAGTTCTGAGAGAAAAAGTTTACACCTTTCTCTCGTCTACTCTTCGACGACTTGTAAAATCGATGCTCGTGAATTTTGCTAGTTTCGATCTAAAACGATGTATCCCGTTGTATTGAGCTGGAATACAAGTTTTCGCGCAGTTCTGAGAGAAAAAGTTTACACCTTTCTGTCGTCTACTCTTCGACGGCTTGTAAAATCGATGCTCGTGAATTTTGCTAGTTTCGATCTAAAACGATGTATCCCGTTGTTTTGAGCCGGAGTACAAGTTTACGCGCAGTTCTGGGAGAAAAAGTTTACACCTTTCTGTCGGCTACTCTTCGACGACTTGTAAAATCGATGCTCGTGAATTATGCTAGTTTCGATCTAAAACGTTGTATCCCGTTGTTTTGAGCCGGAATACAAGTTTTCGCGCAGTTCTGAGAGAAAATGTTTACACCTTTCTCTCGCCTACACTTCGACGAGTTGTAAAATCGATGCTCGTGAATTATGCTAGTTTCGATCTAAAACGATGTATCCCGTTGTTTTGAGCCGGAATACAAGTTTCCGCGCAGTTCTGAGAGAAAACGTTTACACCTTTCTCTCGTCTACTCTTCGACGACTAGTAAAATCGATGTTCGTGAATCTCGCTAGTTTCGATCTAAAACGATGTATCCCGTTGATTCGAGCCGGAATACAAGTTTTCGCGCAGTTCTGAGAGAAAAAGTTTACACCTTTCTCTGGTCTACTCTTCGACGACTTGTAAAATCGATGCTCGTGAATTTTGCTAGTTTCAATCTAAAACGATGTATCCCGTTGTATTGAGCTGGAATACAAGTTTTCGCGCAGTTCTGAGAGAAAAAGTTTACACCTTTCTGTCGTCTACTCTTCGACGACTTGTAAAATCGATGCTCGTGAATTTTGCTAGTTTCGGTCCAAAACGATGTATCCCGTTGTTTTCAGCCGGAGTACAAGTTTACGCGCAGTTCTGGGAGAAAAAGTATACACCTTTCTGTCGGCTACTCTTCGACAACTTGTAAAATCGATGCTCGTGAATTATGCTAGTTTCGATCTAAAACGTTGTATCCTGTTGTTGTGAGCCGGAATACAAGTTTTCGCGCAGTTCTTAGAGAAAATGTTTACAGCTTTCTCTCATCTACACTTCGAAGACTTGTAAAATCGATGCTCGTAAATCTCGCTAGTTTCGATCTAAAACGATGTATCCCGTTGATTCGAGCCGGAATACAAGTTTTCGCGCAGTTCTGAGAGAAAACGTTTACACCTTTCTGTCGTCTACTCTTCGACGACTTGTAAAATCGATGCTCGTGAATTTTGCTAGTTTCGATCTAAAACGATGTATCCCGTTGTTTTGAGCCGGAATACAAGTTTTCGCGCAGTTCTGAGAGAAAATGTTTACACCTTTCTCTCTTCTACACTTCGAAGACTTGTAAATTCGATGCTCGTGAATTATGCTAGTTTCGATCTAAAACGTTGTATCCCGTTGTTTTGAGCCGGAATTCAAGTTTTCGCGCAGTTCTTAGAGAAAATGTTTACACCTTTCTCTCTTCTACACTTCGAAGACTTGTAAAATCAATGTTCTTGAATTATGCTAGTTTCGAACTAAAACGTTGTATCCCGTTGTTTTGAGGTGGAATACAAGTTTACGCGCAGTTCTGGGTGAAAAATTTTACACCTTTCTCTCGTCTACTCTTCGACGACTAGTAAAATCAATGTTCGTGAATCTCGCTCGTTCCGATCTAAAACGATGTATCCCGTTGTTTTGAGCCGGAATACAAGGTTTCGCGCAGTTCTGAGAGAAAAAGTTTACACCTTTCTCTCGTCTACTCTTCGACGACTAGTAAAATCGATGTTCGTGAATCTCGCTAGTTTCGATCTAAAACGATGTATCCCGTTGTTTCGAGCCGGAATACAAGTTTTCGCGCAGTTCTGAGAGAAAACGTTTACACCTTTCTCTCGTCTACTCTTCGACGACTTGTAAAATCGATGTGCGTGAATTTTGCTAGTTTCGATCTAAAACGATGCATCTCGTTGTATTGAGCTGGAATACAAGTTTTCGCGCAGTTCTGAAAGAAAAAGTTTACACCTTTCTGTCCTCTACTCTTCGACGGCTTGTAAAATCGATGCTCGTGAATTTTGCTAGTTTCGATCTAAAACGATGTATCCCGTTGTTTTGAGCCGGAGTACAAGTTTACGCGCAGTTCTGGGAGAAAAAGTTTACACCTTTCTGTCGGCTACTCTTCGACGACTTGTAAAATCGATGCTCGTGAATTATGCTAGTTTCGATCTAAAACGTTGTATCCCGTTGTTTTGAGCCGGAATACAAGTTTTCGCGCAATTCTGAGAGAAAATGTTTACACCTTTCTCTCGCCTACACTTCGACGAGTTGTAAAATCGATGCTCGTGAATTATGCTAGTTTCGATCTAAAACGATGTATCCCGTTGTTTTGAGCGGGAATACAAGTTTCCGCGCAGTTCTGAGACAAAACGTTTACACCTTTCTCTCGTCTACTCTTCGACGACTAGTAAAATCGATGTTCGTGAATCTCGCTAGTTTCGATCTAAAACGATGTATCCCGTTGATTCGAGCCGGAATACAAGTTTTCGCGCAGTTCTGAGAGAAAAAGTTTACACCTTTCTCTCGTCTACTCTTCGACGACTTGTAAAATCGATGCTCGTGAATTTTGCTAGTTTCGATCTAAAACGATGTATCCCGTTGTATTGAGCTGGAATACAAGTTTTCGCGCAGTTCTGAGAGAAAAAGTTTACACCTTTCTGTCGTCTACTCTTCGACGGCTTGTAAAATCGATGCTCGTGAATTTTGCTAGTTTCGATCTAAAACGATGTATCCCGTTGTTTTGAGCCGGAGTACAAGTTTACGCGCAGTTCTGGGAGAAAAAGTTTACACCTTTCTGTCGGCTACTCTTCGACGACTTGTAAAATCGATGCTCGTGAATTATGCTAGTTTCGATCTAAAACGTTGTATCCCGTTGTTTTGAGCCGGAATACAAGTTTTCGCGCAGTTCTGAGAGAAAATGTTTACACCTTTCTCTCGCCTACACTTCGACGAGTTGTAAAATCGATGCTCGTGAATTATGCTAGTTTCGATCTAAAACGATTTATCCCGTTGTTTTGAGCCGGAATACAAGTTTCCGCGCAGTTCTGAGAGAAAACGTTTACACCTTTCTCTCGTCTACTCTTCGACGACTAGTAAAATCGATGTTCGTGAATCTCGCTAGTTTCGATCTAAAACGATGTATCCCGTTGATTCGAGCCGGAATACAAGTTTTCGCGCAGTTCTGAGAGAAAAAGTTTACACCTTTCTCTCCTCTACTCTTCGACGACTTGTAAAATCGATGCTCGTGAATTTTGCTAGTTTCGATCTAAAACGATGTATCCCGTTGTATTGAGCTGGAATACAAGTTTTCGCGCAGTTCTGAGAGAAAAAGTTTACACCTTTCTGTCGTCTTCTCTTCGACGACTTGTAAAATCGATGCTCGTGAATTTTGCTAGTTTCGATCCAAAACGATGTATCCCGTTGTTTTGAGCCGGAGTACAAGTTTACGCGCTGTTCTGGGAGAAAAAGTTTACACCTTTCTGTCGGCTACTCTTCGACGACTTGTAAAATCGATGCTCGTGAATTATGCTAGTTTCGATCTAAAATGTTGTACCCCATTGTTTTGAGCCGGAATACAAGTTTTCGCGCAGTTCTGAGAGAAAATGTTTACACCTTTCTCTCGTCTACACTTCGACGACTTGTAAAGTCGATGTGCGTGAATTTTGCTAGTTTCGATCTAAAACGATGTATCTCGTTGTATTGAGCTGGAATACAAGTTTTCGCGCAGTTCTGAAAGAAAAAGTTTACACCTTTCTGTCGTCTACTCTTCGACGGCTTGTAAAATCGATGCTCGTGAATTTTGCTAGTTTCGATCTAAAACGATGTATCCGGTTGTTTTCAGCCGGAGTACAAGTTTACGCGCAGTTCTGGGAGAAAAAGTATACACCTTTCTGTCGGCTACTCTTCGACAACTTGTAAAATCGATGCTCGTGAATTATGCTAGTTTCGATCTAAAACGTTGTATCCTGTTGTTTTGAGCCGGAATACAAGTTTTCGCGCAGTTCTTAGAGAAAATGTTTACAGCTTTCTCTCATCTACACTTCGAAGACTTGTAAAATCGATGCTCGTAAATCTCGCTAGTTTCGATCTAAAACGATGTATCCCGTTGATTCGAGCCGGAATACAAGTTTTCGCGCAGTTCTGAGAGAAAAAGTTTACACCTTTCTGTCGTCTACTCTTCGACGACTTGTAAAATCGATGCTCGTGAATTTTGCTAGTTTCGATCTAAAACGATGTATCCCGTTGTTTTGAGCCGGAATACAAGTTTTCGCGCAGTTCTGAGAGAAAATGTTTACACCTTTTCGTCGTCTACTCTTCGACGACTTGTAAAATCGATGCTCGTGAATTATGCTAGTTTCGATCTAAAACGTTGTATCCCGTTGTTTTGAGCCGGAATACAAGTTTTCGCGCAGTTCTTAGAGAAAATGTTTACACCTTTCTCTCTTCTACACTTCGAAGACTTGTAAAATCGATGCTCGTGAATTATCCTAGTTTCGATCTAAAACGTTGTATCCCGTTGTTTTGAGCCGGAATACAAGTTTTCGCGCAGTTCTGAGAGAAAAAGTTTACACCTTTCTCTCGTCTACTCTTCGACGACTTGTAAAATCGATGTGCGTGAATTTTGCTAGTTTCGATCTAAAACGATGTATCTCGTTGTATTGAGCTGGAATACAAGTTTTCGCGCAGTTCTGAAAGAAAAAGTTTACACCTTTCTGTCGTCTACTCTTCGACGGCTTGTAAAATCGATGCTCGTGAATTTTGCTAGTTTCGATCTAAAACGATGTATCCCGTTGTTTTGAGCCGGAATACAAGTTTTCGCGCAGTTCTGAGAGAAAATGTTTACACCTTTTTGTCGTCTACTCTTCGACGACTTGTAAAATCGATGCTCGTGAATTATGCTAGTTTCGATCTAAAACGTTGTATCCCGTTGTTTTGAGCCGGAATACAAGTTTTCGCGCAGTTCTTAGAGAAAATGTTTACACCTTTCTCTCTTCTACACTTCGAAGACTTGTAAAATCAATGTTCTTGAATTATGCTAGTTTCGAACTAAAACGTTGTATCCCGTTGTTTTGAGGTGGAATACAAGTTTACGCGCAGTTCTGGGTGAAAAATTTTACACCTTTCTCTCGTCTACTCTTCGACGACTAGTAAAATCAATGTTCGTGAATCTCGCTCGTTCCGATCTAAAACGATGTATCCCGTTGTTTTGAGCCGGAATACAAGGTTTCGCGCAGTTCTGAGAGAAAAAGTTTACACCTTTCTCTCGTCTACTCTTCGACGACTAGTAAAATCGATGTTCGTGAATCTCGCTAGTTTCGATCTAAAACGATGTATCCCGTTGTTTCGAGCCGGAATACAAGTTTTCGCGCAGTTCTGAGAGAAAACGTTTACACCTTTCTCTCGTCTACTCTTCGACGACTTGTAAAATCGATGTGCGTGAATTTTGCTAGTTTCGATCTAAAACGATGTATCTCGTTGTATTGAGCTGGAATACAAGTTTTCGCGCAGTTCTGAAAGAAAAAGTTTACACCTTTCTGTCCTCTACTCTTCGACGGCTTGTAAAATCGATGCTCGTGAATTTTGCTAGTTTCGATCTAAAACGATGTATCCCGTTGTTTTGAGCCGGAGTACAAGTTTACGCGCAGTTCTGGGAGAAAAAGTTTACACCTTTCTGTCGGCTACTCTTCGACGACTTGTAAAATCGATGCTCGTGAATTATGCTAGTTTCGATCTAAAACGTTGTATCCCGTTGTTTTGAGCCGGAATACAAGTTTTCGCGCAATTCTGAGAGAAAATGTTTACACCTTTCTCTCGCCTACACTTCGACGAGTTGTAAAATCGATGCTCGTGAATTATGCTAGTTTCGATCTAAAACGATGTATCCCGTTGTTTTGAGCCGGAATACAAGTTTCCGCGCAGTTCTGAGAGAAAACGTTTACACCTTTCTCTCGTCTACTCTTCGACGACTAGTAAAATCGATGTTCGTGAATCTCGCTAGTTTCGATCTAAAACGATGTATCCCGTTGATTCGAGCCGGAATACAAGTTTTCGCGCAGTTCTGAGAGAAAAAGTTTACACCTTTCTGTCGTCTACTCTTCGACGACTTGTAAAATCGATGCTCGTGAATTTTGCTAGTTTCGATCTAAAACGATGTATCCCGTTGTTTTTAGCCGGAATACAAGTTTTCGCGCAGTTCTGAGAGAAAATGTTTACACCTTTCTGTCGTCTACACTTCGACGACTTGTAAAATCGATGCTCGTGAATTATGCTAGTTTCGATCTAAAACGATGTATCCCGTTGTTTTGAGCCGGAATTCAAGTTTCCGCGCAGTTCTGAGAAAAAAAGTTTACACCTTTCTCTCGTCTACTCTTCGACGACTAGTAAAATCGATGTTCGTGAATCTCGCTAGTTTCGATCTAAACGTTGTATCCCGTTGATTCGAGCCGGAATACAAGTTTTCGCGCAGTTCTGAGAGAAAAAGTTTACACCTTTCTGTCGTCTACTCTTCGACGACTTGTAAAATCGATGCTCGTGAATTTTGCTAGTTTCGATCTAAAACGATGTATCCCGTTGTTTTTAGCCGGAATACAAGTTTTCGCGCAGTTCTGAGAGAAAATGTTTACACCTTTCTGTCGTCTACTCTTCGACGACTTGTAAAATCGATGCTCGTGAATTATGCTAGTTTCGATCTAAAACGATGTATCCCGTTGTTTTGAGCCGGAATACAAGTTTCCGCGCAGTTCTGAGAGAAAACGTTTACACCTTTCTCTCGTCTACTCTTCGACGACTAGTAAAATCGATGTTCGTGAATCTCGCTAGTTTCGATCTAAAACGATGTATCCCGTTGATTCGAGCCGGAATACAAGTTTTCGCGCAGTTCTGAGAGAAAAAGTTTACACCTTTCTCTCGTCTACTCTTCGACGACTTGTAAAATCGATGCTCGTGAATTTTGCTAGTTTCGATCTAAAACGATGTATCCCGTTGTATTGAGCTGGAATACAAGTTTTCGCGCAGTTCTGAGAGAAAAAGTTTACACCTTTCTGTCGTCTACTCTTCGACGACTTGTAAAATCGATGCTCGTGAATTTTGCTAGTTTCGATCCAAAACGATGTATCCCGTTGTTTTGAGCCGGAGTACAAGTTTACGCGCAGTTCTGGGAGAAAAAGTTTACACCTTTCTGTCGGCTACTCTTCGACGACTTGTAAAATCGATGCTCGTGAATTATGCTAGTTTCGATCTAAAATGTTGTATCCCATTGTTTTGAGCCGGAATACAAGTTTTCGCGCAGTTCTGGGTGAAAAATTTTACACCTTTCTCTCGTCTACTCTTCGACGACTAGTAAAATCAATGTTCGTGAATCTCGCTCGTTCCGATCTAAAACGATGTATCCCGTTGTTTTGAGCCGGAATACAAGTTTTCGCGCAGTTCTGAGAGAAAAAGTTTACACCTTTCTCTCGTCTACTCTTCGACGACTTGTAAAATCGATGCTCGTGAATTTTGCTAGTTTCGATCTAAAACGATGTATCCCGTTGTATTGAGCTGGAATACAAGTTTTCGCGCAGTTCTGAGAGAAAAAGTTTACACCTTTCTGTCCTCTACTCTTCGACGACTTGTAAAATCGATGCTCGTGAATTTTGCTAGTTTCGATCCAAAACGATGTATCCCGTTGTTTTGAGCCGGAGTACAAGTTTACGCGCAGTTCTGGGAGAAAAAGTTTACACCTTTCTGTCGGCTACTCTTCGACGACTTGTAAAATCGATGCTCGTGAATTATGCTAGTTTCGATCTAAAATGTTGTATCCCATTGTTTTGAGCCGGAATACAAGTTTTCGCGCAGTTCTGAGAGAAAATGTTTACACCTTTCTCTCGTCTACACTTCGACGAGTTGTAAAATCGATGCTCGTGAATTATGCTAGTTTCGATCTAAAACGATGTATCCCGTTGTTTTGAGCCGGAATACAAGTTTCCGCGCAGTTCTGAGAAAAAAAGTTTACACCTTTCTCTCGTCTACTCTTCGACGACTAGTAAAATCGATGTTCGTGAATCTCGCTAGTTTCGATCTAAACGTTGTATCCCGTTGATTCGAGCCGGAATACAAGTTTTCGCGCAGTTCTGAGAGAAAAAGTTTACACCTTTCTGTCGTCTACTCTTCGACGACTTGTAAAATCGATGCTCGTGAATTTTGCTAGTTTCGATCTAAAACGATGTATCCCGTTGTTTTGAGCCGGAATACAAGTTTTCGCGCAGTTCTGAGAGAAAATGTTTACACCTTTCTGTCGTCTACTCTTCGACGACTTGTAAAATCGATGCTCGTGAATTATGCTAGTTTCGATCTAAAACGTTGTATCCCGTTGTTTTGAGCCGGAATACAAGTTTTCGCGCAGTTCTTAGAGAAAATGTTTACACCTTTCTCTCGTCTACACTTCGAAGACTTGTAAAATGGATGCTCGTGAATTATGCTAGTTTCGATCTAAAACGTTGTATCCCGTTGTTTTGAGCCGGAATACAAGTTTTCGCGCAGTTCAGAGAGAAAAAGCTTACACCTTTCTCTCGTCTACTCTTCGACGACTTGTAAAATCGATGCTCGTGAATTTTGCTAGTTTCGATCTCAAACGATGTATCCCGTTGTATTGAGCTGGAATACAAGTTTTCGCGCAGGTCTGAGAGAAAATGTTTACACCTTTCTCTCGTCTACACTTCGACGACTTGCAAAATCGATGCTCGTGAATTATGCTAGTTTCGATCTAAAACGATGTATCTCGGTGTTTTCAGCCGCAATACTAGTTTTCGCGCAGTTCTGAGAGAAAATGTTTACACCTTTCTGTCGTCTACTCTTCGACGACTTGTAAAATCGATGCTCGTGAATTTTGCTAGTTTCGATCTAAAACGATGTATCCCGTTGTTTTGAGCCGGAGTACAAGTTTTCGCGCAGTTCTGAGAGAAAAAGTTTACACCTTTCTGTCGTCTACTCTTCGACGGCTTGTAAAATCGATGCTCGTGAATTTTGCTAGTTTCGATCTAAAACGATGTATCCCGTTGTTTTGAGCCGGAGTACAAGTTTACGCGCAGTTCTTAGAGAAAATGTTTACACCTTTCTCTCGTCTACACTTCGAAGACTTGTAAAATCGATGCTCGTGAATTATGCTAGTTTCGATCTAAAACGTTGTATCCCGTTGTATTGAGCCGGAATACAAGTTTTCGCGCAGTTCTGGGAGAAAAAGTTTACACCTTTCTCTCGTCTACACTTCGACGACTTGTAAAATCAATGTTCTTGAATTATGCTAGTTTCGAACTAAAACGTTGTATCCCGTTGTTTTGAGGCGGAATACAAGTTTTCGCGCAGTTCTTAGAGAAAATGTTTACACCTTTCTCTCTTCTACACTTCGAAGACTTGTAAAATCAATGTTCTTGAATTATGCTAGTTTCGAACTAAAACGTTGTATCCCGTTGTTTTGAGGTGGAATACAAGTTTACGCGCAGTTCTGGGTGAAAAATTTTACACCTTTCTCTCGTCTACTCTTCGACGACTAGTAAAATCAATGTTCGTGAATCTCGCTCGTTCCGATCTAAAACGATGTATCCCGTTGTTTTGAGCCGGAATACAAGGTTTCGCGCAGTTCTGAGAGAAAAAGTTTACACCTTTCTCTCGTCTACTCTTCGACGACTAGTAAAATCGATGTTCGTGAATCTCGCTAGTTTCGATTTAAAACGATGTATCCCGTTGTTTCGACCCGGAATACAAGTTTTCGCGCAGTTCTGAGAGAAAACGTTTACACCTTTCTCTCGTCTACTCTTCGACGACTTGTAAAATCGATGTGCGTGAATTTTGCTAGTTTCGATCTAAAACGATGTATCTCGTTGTATTGAGCTGGAATACAAGTTTTCGCGCAGTTCTGGGAGAAAATGTTTACACCTTTTTGTCGTCTACTCTTCGACGACTTGTAAAATCGATGCTCGTGAATTATGCTAGTTTCGATCTAAAACGTTGTATCCCGTTGTTTTGAGCCGGAATACAAGTTTTCGCGCAGTTCTTAGAGAAAATGTTTACACCTTTCTCTCTTCTACACTTCGAAGACTTGTAAAATCAATGTTCTTGAATTATGCTAGTTTCGAACTAAAACGTTGTATCCCGTTGTTTTGAGGTGGAATACAAGTTTACGCGCAGTTCTGGGTGAAAAATTTTACACCTTTCTCTCGTCTACTCTTCGACGACTAGTAAAATCAATGTTCGTGAATCTCGCTCGTTCCGATCTAAAACGATGTATCCCGTTGTTTTGAGCCGGAATACAAGGTTTCGCGCAGTTCTGAGAGAAAACGTTTACACCTTTCTCTCGTCTACTCTTCGACGACTAGTAAAATCGATGTTCGTGAATCTCGCTAGTTTCGATCTAAAACGATGTATCCCGTTGTTTCGAGCCGGAATACAAGTTTTCGCGCAGTTCTGAGAGAAAACGTTTACACCTTTCTCTCGTCTACTCTTCGACGACTTGTAAAATCGATGTGAGTGAATTTTGCTAGTTTCGATCTAAAACGATGTATCTCGTTGTATTGAGCTGGAATACAAGTTTTCGCGCAGTTCTGAAAGAAAAAGTTTACACCTTTCTGTCCTCTACTCTTCGACGGCTTGTAAAATCGATGCTCGTGAATTTTGCTAGTTTCGATCTAAAACGATGTATCCCGTTGTTTTGAGCCGGAGTACAAGTTTATGCGCAGTTCTGGGAGAAAAAGTTTACACCTTTCTGTCGGCTACTCTTCGACGACTTGTAAAATCGATGCTCGTGAGTTATGCTAGTTTCGATCTAAAACGTTGTATCCCGTTGTTTTGAGCCGGAATACAAGTTTTCGCGCAATTCTGAGAGAAAATGTTTACACCTTTCTCTCGCCTACACTTCGACGAGTTGTAAAATCGATGCTCGTGAATTATGCTAGTTTCGATCTAAAACGATGTATCCCGTTGTTTTGAGCCGGAATACAAGTTTCCGCGCAGTTCTGAGAGAAAACGTTTACACCTTTCTCTCGTCTACTCTTCGACGACTAGTAAAATCGATGTTCGTGAATCTCGCTAGTTTCGATCTAAAACGATGTATCCCGTTGATTCGAGCCGGAATACAAGTTTTCGCGCAGTTCTGAGAGAAAAAGTTTACACCTTTCTCTCGTCTACTCTTCGACGACTTGTAAAATCGATGCTCGTGAATTTTGCTAGTTTCGATCTAAAACGATGTATCCCGTTGTATTGAGCTGGAATACAAGTTTTCGCGCAGTTCTGAGAGAAAAAGTTTACACCTTTCTGTCGTCTACTCTTCGACGACTTGTAAAATCGATGCTCGTGAATTTTGCTAGTTTCGATCCAAAACGATGTATCCCGTTGTTTTGAGCCGGAGTACAAGTTTACGCGCAGTTCTGGGAGAAAAAGTTTACACCTTTCTGTCGGCTACTCTTCGACGACTTGTAAAATCGATGCTCGTGAATTATGCTAGTTTCGATCTAAAATGTTGTATCCCATTGTTTTGAGCCGGAATACAAGTTTTCGCGCAGTTCTGAGAGAAAATGTTTACACCTTTCTCTCGTCTACACTTCGACGAGTTGTAAAATCGATGCTCGTGAATTATGCTAGTTTCGATCTAAAACGATGTATCCCGTTGTTTTGAGCCGGAATACAAGTTTCCGCGCAGTTCTGAGAAAAAAAGTTTACACCTTTCTCTCGTCTACTCTTCGACGACTAGTAAAATCGATGTTCGTGAATCTCGCTAGTTTCGATCTAAACGTTGTATCCCGTTGATTCGAGCCGGAATACAAGTTTTCGCGCAGTTCTGAGAGAAAAAGTTTACACCTTTCTGTCGTCTACTCTTCGACGACTTGTAAAATCGATGCTCGTGAATTTTGCTAGTTTCGATCTAAAACGATGTATCCCGTTGTTTTGAGCCGGAATACAAGTTTTCGCGCAGTTCTGAGAGAAAATGTTTACACCTTTCTGTCGTCTACTCTTCGACGACTTGTAAAATCGATGCTCGTGAATTATGCTAGTTTCGATCTAAAACGTTGTATCCCGTTGTTTTGAGCCGGAATACAAGTTTTCGCGCAGTTCTTAGAGAAAATGTTTACACCTTTCTCTCGTCTACACTTCGAAGACTTGTAAAATGGATGCTCGTGAATTATGCTAGTTTCGATCTAAAACGTTGTATCCCGTTGTTTTGAGCCGGAATACAAGTTTTCGCGCAGTTCAGAGAGAAAAAGCTTACACCTTTCTCTCGTCTACTCTTCGACGACTTGTAAAATCGATGCTCGTGAATTTTGCTAGTTTCGACCTCAAACGATGTATCCCGTTGTATTGAGCTGGAATACAAGTTTTCGCGCAGGTCTGAGAGAAAATGTTTACACCTTTCTCTCGTCTACACTTCGACGACTTGCAAAATCGATGCTCGTGAATTTTGCTAGTTTCGATCTAAAACGATGTATCCCGTTGTTTTGAGCCGGAGTACAAGTTTACGCGCAGTTCTTAGAGAAAATGTTTACACCTTTCTCTCGTCTACACTTCGAAGACTTGTAAAATCGATGCTCGTGAATTATGCTAGTTTCGATCTAAAACGTTGTATCCCGTTGTATTGAGCCGGAATACAAGTTTTCGCGCAGTTCTGGGAGAAAAAGTTTACACCTTTCTCTCGTCTACACTTCGACGACTTGTAAAATCAATGTTCTTGAATTATGCTAGTTTCGAACTAAAACGTTGTATCCCGTTGTTTTGAGGCGGAATACAAGTTTACGCGCAGTTCTGGGTGAACAATTTTACACCTTTCTCTCGTCAACTTTTCGACGACTAGTAAAATCAATGTTCGTGAATCTCGCTAGTTCCGATCTAAAACGATGTATCCCGTTGTTCGAGCCGGAATACAAGGTTTCGCGCAGTTCTGAGAGAAAAAGTTTACACCTTTCTCTCGTCTACTCTTCGACGACTAGTAAAATTGATGTTCGTGAATCTCGCTAGTTTCGATCTAAAACGTTGTATCTCGTTGTTTCGAGCCGGAATACAAGTTTTCGCGCAGTTCTGAGAGAAAAAGTTTACACCTTTCTCTCGTCTACTCTTCGACGACTTGTAAAGTCGATGTGCGTGAATTTTGCTAGTTTCGATCTAAAACGATGTATCTCGTTGTATTGAGCTGGAATACAAGTTTTCGCGCAGTTCTGAAAGAAAAAGTTTACACCTTTCTGTCGTCTACTCTTCGACGGCTTGTAAAATCGATGCTCGTGAATTTTGCTAGTTTCGATCTAAAACGATGTATCCCGTTGTTTTCAGCCGGAGTACAAGTTTACGCGCAGTTCTGGGAGAAAAAGTATACACCTTTCTGTCGGCTACTCTTCGACAACTTGTAAAATCGATGCTCGTGAATTATGCTAGTTTCGATCTAAAACGTTGTATCCTGTTGTTTTGAGCCGGAATACAAGTTTTCGCGCAGTTCTTAGAGAAAATGTTTACAACTTTCTCTCATCTACACTTCGAAGACTTGTAAAATCGATGCTAGTAAATCTCGCTAGTTTCGATCTAAAACGATGTATCCCGTTGATTCGAGCCGGAATACAAGTTTTCGCGCAGTTCTGAGAGAAAAAGTTTACACCTTTCTGTCGTCTACTCTTCGACGACTTGTAAAATCGATGCTCGTGAATTTTGCTAGTTTCGATCTAAAACGATGTATCCCGTTGTTTTGAGCCGGAATACAAGTTTTCGCGCAGTTTTGAGAGAAAATGTTTACACCTTTTTGTCGTCTACTCTTCGACGACTTGTAAAATCGATGCTCGTGAATTATGCTAGTTTCGATCTAAAACGTTGTATCCCGTTGTTTTGAGCCGGAATACAAGTTTTCGCGCAGTTCTTAGAGAAAATGTTTACACCTTTCTCTCTTCTACACTTCGAAGACTTGTAAAATCGATGCTCGTGAATTATGCTAGTTTCGATCTAAAACGTTGTATCCCGTTGTTTTGAGCCGGAATACAAGTTTTCGCGCAGTTCTGAGAGAAAAAGTTTACACCTTTCTCTCGTCTACTCTTCGACGACTTGTAAAATCGATGTGCGTGAATTTTGCTAGTTTCGATCTAAAACGATGTATCTCGTTGTATTGAGCTGGAATACAAGTTTTCGCGCAGTTCTGAAAGAAAAAGTTTACACCTTTCTGTCGTCTACTCTTCGACGGCTTGTAAAATCGATGCTCGTGAATTTTGCTAGTTTCGATCTAAAACGATGTATCCCGTTGTTTTGAGCCGGAATACAAGTTTTCGCGCAGTTCTGAGAGAAAATGTTTACACCTTTTTGTCGTCTACTCTTCGACGACTTGTAAAATCGATGCTCGTGAATTATGCTAGTTTCGATCTAAAACGTTGTATCCCGTTGTTTTGAGCCGGAATACAAGTTTTCGCGCAGTTCTGAGAGAATATGTTTACACCTTTTTGTCGTCTACTCTTCGACGACTTGTAAAATCGATGCTCGTGAATTATGCTAGTTTCGATCTAAAACGTTGTATCCCGTTGTTTTGAGCCGGAATACAAGTTTTCGCGCAGTTCTTAGAGAAAATGTTTACACCTTTCTCTCTTCTACACTTCGAAGACTTGTAAAATCAATGTTCTTGAATTATGCTAGTTTCGAACTAAAACGTTGTATCCCGTTGTTTTGAGGTGGAATACAAGTTTACGCGCAGTTCTGGGTGAAAAATTTTACACCTTTCTCTCGTCTACTCTTCGACGACTAGTAAAATCAATGTTCGTGAATCTCGCTCGTTCCGATCTAAAACGATGTATCCCGTTCTTTTGAGCCGGAATACAAGGTTACGCGCAGTTCTGAGAGAAAAAGTTTACACCTTTCTCTCGTCTACTCTTCGACGACTAGTAAAATCGATGTTCGTGAATCTCGCTAGTTTCGATCTAAAACGATGTATCCCGTTGTTTCGAGCCGGAATACAAGTTTTCGCGCAGTTCTGAGAGAAAACGTTTACACCTTTCTCTCGTCTACTCTTCGACGACTTGTAAAATCGATGTGCGTGAATTTTGCTAGTTTCGATCTAAAACGATGTATCTCGTTGTATTGAGCTGGAATACAAGTTTTCGCGCAGTTCTGAAAGAAAAAGTTTACACCTTTCTGTCCTCTACTCTTCGACGGCTTGTAAAATCAATGTTCTTGAATTATGCTAGTTTCGAACTAAAACGTTGTATCCCGTTGTTTTGAGGTGGAATACAAGTTTTCGCGCAGTTCTGAGAGAAAAAGTTTACACCTTTCTCTCGTCTACTCTTCGACGACTTGTAAAATCAATGTTCGTGAATCTCGCTCGTTCCGATCTAAAACGATGTATCCCGTTCTTTTGAGCCGGAATACAAGGTTACGCGCAGTTCTGAGAGAAAAAGTTTACACCTTTCTCTCGTCTACTCTTCGACGACTAGTAAAATCGATGTTCGTGAATCTCGCTAGTTTCGATCTAAAACGATGTATCCCGTTGTTTCGAGCCGGAATACAAGTTTTCGCGCAGTTCTGAGAGAAAACGTTTACACCTTTCTCTCGTCTACTCTTCGACGACTTGTAAAATCGATGTGCGTGAATTTTGCTAGTTTCGATCTAAAACGATGTATCTCGTTGTATTGAGCTGGAATACAAGTTTTCGCGCAGTTCTGAAAGAAAAAGTTTACACCTTTCTGTCCTCTACTCTTCGACGGCTTGTAAAATCGATGCTCGTGAATTTTGCTAGTTTCGATCTAAAACGATGTATCCCGTTGTTTTGAGCCGGAGTACAAGTTTACGCGTAGTTCTGGGAGAAAAAGTTTACACCTTTCTGTCGGCTACTCTTCGACGACTTGTAAAATCGATGCTCGTGAATTATGCTAGTTTCGATCTAAAACGTTGTATCCCGTTGTTTTGAGCCGGAATACAAGTTTTTGCGCAATTCTGAGAGAAAATGTTTACACCTTTCTCTCGCCTACACTTCGACGAGTTGTAAAATCGATGCTCGTGAATTATGCTAGTTTCGATCTAAAACGATGTATCCCGTTGTTTTGAGCCGGAATACAAGTTTCCGCGCAGTTCTGAGAGAAAACGTTTACACCTTTCTCTCGTCTACTCTTCGACGACTAGTAAAATCGATGTTCGTGAATCTCGCTAGTTTCGATCTAAAACGATGTATCCCGTTGATTCGAGCCGGAATACAAGTTTTCGCGCAGTTCTGAGAGAAAAAGTTTACACCTTTCTCTCGTCTACTCTTCGACGACTTGTAAAATCGATGCTCGTGAATTTTGCTAGTTTCGATCTAAAACGATGTATCCCGTTGTATTGAGCTGGAATACAAGTTTTCGCGCAGTTCTGAGAGAAAAAGTTTACACCTTTCTGTCGTCTACTCTTTGACGACTTGTAAAATCGATGCTCGTGAATTTTGCTAGTTTCGATCCAAAACGATGTATCCCGTTGTTTTGAGCCGGAGTACAAGTTTACGCGCAGTTCTGGGAGAAAAAGTTTACACCTTTCTGTCGGCTACTCTTCGACGACTTGTAAAATCGATGCTCGTGAATTATGCTAGTTTCGATCTAAAATGTTGTATCCCATTGTTTTGAGCCGGAATACAAGTTTTCGCGCAGTTCTGAGAGAAAAAGTTTACACCTTTCTGTCGTCTACTCTTCGACGACTTGTAAAATCGATGCTCGTGAATTTTGCTAGTTTCGATCTAAAACGATGTATCCCGTTGTTTTGAGCCGGAATACAAGTTTTCGCGCAGTTCTGAGAGAAAATGTTTACACCTTTCTGTCGTCTACTCTTCGACGACTTGTAAAATCGATGCTCGTGAATTATGCTAGTTTCGATCTAAAACGTTGTATCCCGTTGTTTTAGCCGGAATACAAGTTTTCGCGCAGTTCTTAGAGAAAATGTTTACACCTTTCTCTCTTCTACACTTCGAAGACTTGTAAAATCAATGTTCTTGAATTATGCTAGTTTCGAACTAAAACGTTGTATCCCGTTGTTTTGAGCCGGAATACAAGGTTACGCGCAGTTCTGAGAGAAAAAGTTTACACCTTTCTCTCGTCTACTCTTCGACGACTTGTAAAATCGATGTGCGTGAATTTTGCTAGTTTCGATCTAAAACGATGTATCTCGTTGTATTGAGCTGGAATACAAGTTTTCGCGCAGTTCTGAAAGAAAAAGTTTACACCTTTCTGTCCTCTACTCTTCGACGGCTTGTAAAATCGATGCTCGTGAATTTTGCTAGTTTCGATCTAAAACGATGTATCCCGTTGTTTTGAGCCGGAGTACAAGTTTACGCGTAGTTCTGGGAGAAAAAGTTTACACCTTTCTGTCGGCTACTCTTCGACGACTTGTAAAATCGATGCTCGTGAATTATGCTAGTTTCGATCTAAAACGTTGTATCCCGTTGTTTTGAGCCGGAATACAAGTTTTTGCGCAATTCTGAGAGAAAATGTTTACACCTTTCTCTCGCCTACACTTCGACGAGTTGTAAAATCGATGCTCGTGAATTATGCTAGTTTCGATCTAAAACGATGTATCCCGTTGTTTTGAGCCGGAATACAAGTTTCCGCGCAGTTCTGAGAGAAAACGTTTACACCTTTCTCTCGTCTACTCTTCGACGACTAGTAAAATCGATGTTCGTGAATCTCGCTAGTTTCGATCTAAAACGATGTATCCCGTTGATTCGAGCCGGAATACAAGTTTTCGCGCAGTTCTGAGAGAAAAAGTTTACACCTTTCTCTCGTCTACTCTTCGACGACTTGTAAAATCGATGCTCGTGAATTTTGCTAGTTTCGATCTAAAACGATGTATCCCGTTGTATTGAGCTGGAATACAAGTTTTCGCGCAGTTCTGAGAGAAAAAGTTTACACCTTTCTGTCGTCTACTCTTTGACGACTTGTAAAATCGATGCTCGTGAATTTTGCTAGTTTCGATCCAAAACGATGTATCCCGTTGTTTTGAGCCGGAGTACAAGTTTACGCGCAGTTCTGGGAGAAAAAGTTTACACCTTTCTGTCGGCTACTCTTCGACGACTTGTAAAATCGATGCTCGTGAATTATGCTAGTTTCGATCTAAAATGTTGTATCCCATTGTTTTGAGCCGGAATACAAGTTTTCGCGCAGTTCTGAGAGAAAATGTTTACACCTTTCTCTCGTCTACACTTCGACGAGTTGTAAAATCGATGCTCGTGAATTATGCTAGTTTCGATCTAAAACGATGTATCCCGTTGTTTTGAGCCGGAATACAAGTTTCCGCGCAGTTCTGAGAGAAAAAGTTTACACCTTTCTCTCGTCTACTCTTCGACGACTAGTAAAATCGATGTTCGTGAATCTCGCTAGTTACGATCTAAACGATGTGTCCCGTTGATTCGAGCCGGAATACAAGTTTTCGCGCAGTTCTGAGAGAAAAAGTTTACACCTTTCTGTCGTCTACTCTTCGACGACTTGTAAAATCGATGCTCGTGAATTTTGCTAGTTTCGATCTAAAACGATGTATCCCGTTGTTTTGAGCCGGAATACAAGTTTTCGCGCAGTTCTGAGAGAAAATGTTTACACCTTTCTGTCGTCTACTCTTCGACGACTTGTAAAATCGATGCTCGTGAATTATGCTAGTTTCGATCTAAAACGTTGTATCCCGTTGTTTTAGCCGGAATACAAGTTTTCGCGCAGTTCTTAGAGAAAATGTTTACACCTTTCTCTCGTCTACACTTCGAAGACTTGTAAAATGGATGCTCGTGAATTATGCTAGTTTCGATCTAAAACGTTGTATCCCGTTGTTTTGAGCCGGAATACAAGTTTTCGCGCAGTTCAGAGAGAAAAAGTTTACACCTTTCTCTCGTCTACTCTTCGACGACTTGTAAAATCGATGCTCGTGAATTTTGCTAGTTTCGATCTCAAACGATGTATCCCGTTGTATTGAGCTGGAATACAAGTTTTCGCGCAGGTCTGAGAGAAAATGTTTACACCTTTCTCTCGTCTACACTTCGACGACTTGCAAAATCGATGCTCGTGAATTATGCTAGTTTCGATCTAAAACGATGTATCTCGTTGTTTTCAGCCGCAATACTAGTTTTCGCGCAGTTCTGGGAGAAAATGTTTACACCTTTCTCTCGTCTACACTTCGATGACTTGCAAAATCGATGCTCGTGAATTATGCTAGTTTCGATCTAAAACGATGTATCTCGGTGTTTTCAGCCGCAATACTAGTTTTCGCGCAGTTCTGAGAGAAAATGTTTACACCTTTCTGTCGTCTACTCTTCGACGACTTGTAAAATCGATGCTCGTGAATTTTGCTAGTTTCGATCTAAAACGATGTATCCCGTTGTTTTGAGCCGGAGTACAAGTTTTCGCGCAGTTCTGAGAGAAAAAGTTTACACCTTTCTGTCGTCTACTCTTCGACGGCTTGTAAAATCGATGCTCGTGAATTTTGCTAGTTTCGATCTAAAACGATGTATCCCGTTGTTTTGAGCCGGAGTACAAGTTTACGCGCAGTTCTTAGAGAAAATGTTTACACCTTTCTCTCGTCTACACTTCGAAGACTTGTAATATCGATGCTCGTGAATTATGCTAGTTTCGATCTAAAACGTTGTATCCCGTTGTTTTGAGCCGGAATACAAGTTTTCGCGCAGTTCTGGGAGAAAAAGTTTACACCTTTCTCTCGTCTACACTTCGACGACTTGTAAAATCAATGTTCTTGAATTATGCTAGTTTCGAACTAAAACGTTGTATCCCGTTGTTTTGAGGCGGAATACAAGTTTACGCGCAGTTCTGGGTGAACAATTTTACACCTTTCTCTCGTCAACTTTTCGACGACTAGTAAAATCAATGTTCGTGAATCTCGCTAGTTCCGATCTAAAACGATGTATCCCGTTGTTCGAGCCGGAATACAAGGTTTCGCGCAGTTCTGAGAGAAAAAGTTTACACCTTTCTCTCGTCTACTCTTCGACGACTAGTAAAATTGATGTTCGTGAATCTCGCTAGTTTCGATCTAAAACGTTGTATCTCGTTGTTTCGAGCCGGAATACAAGTTTTCGCGCAGTTCTGAGAGAAAAAGTTTACACCTTTCTCTCGTCTACTCTTCGACGACTTGTAAAGTCGATGTGCGTGAATTTTGCTAGTTTCGATCTAAAACGATGTATCTCGTTGTATTGAGCTGGAATACAAGTTTTCGCGCAGTTCTGAAAGAAAAAGTTTACACCTTTCTGTCGTCTACTCTTCGACGGCTTGTAAAATCGATGCTCGTGAATTTTGCTAGTTTCGATCTAAAACGATGTATCCCGTTGTTTTCAGCCGGAGTACAAGTTTACGCGCAGTTCTGGGAGAAAAAGTATACACCTTTCTGTCGGCTACTCTTCGACAACTTGTAAAATCGATGCTCGTGAATTATGCTAGTTTCGATCTAAAACGTTGTATCCTGTTGTTTTGAGCCGGAATACAAGTTTTCGCGCAGTTCTTAGAGAAAATGTTTACAGCTTTCTCTCATCTACACTTCGAAGACTTGTAAAATCGATGCTAGTAAATCTCGCTTGTTTCGATCTAAAACGATGTATCCCGTTGATTCGAGCCGGAATACAAGTTTTCGCGCAGTTCTGAGAGAAAAAGTTTACACCTTTCTGTCGTCTACTCTTCGACGACTTGTAAAATCGATGCTCGTGAATTTTGCTAGTTTCGATCTAAAACGATGTATCCCGTTGTTTTGAGCCGGAATACAAGTTTTCGCGCAGTTCTGAGAGAAAATGTTTACACCTTTTTGTCGTCTACTCTTCGACGACTTGTAAAATCGATGCTCGTGAATTATGCTAGTTTCGATCTAAAACGTTGTATCCCGTTGTTTTGAGCCGGAATACAAGTTTTCGCGCAGTTCTTAGAGAAAATGTTTACACCTTTCTCTCTTCTACACTTCGAAGACTTGTAAAATCGATGCTCGTGAATTATGCTAGTTTCGATCTAAAACGTTGTATCCCGTTGTTTTGAGCCGGAATACAAGTTTTCGCGCAGTTCTGAGAGAAAAAGTTTACACCTTTCTCTCGTCTACTCTTCGACGACTTGTAAAATCGATGTGCGTGAATTTTGCTAGTTTCGATCTAAAACGATGTATCTCGTTGTATTGAGCTGGAATACAAGTTTTCGCGCAGTTCTGAAAGAAAAAGTTTACACCTTTCTGTCGTCTACTCTTCGACGGCTTGTAAAATCGATGCTCGTGAATTTTGCTAGTTTCGATCTAAAACGATGTATCCCGTTGTTTTGAGCCGGAATACAAGTTTTCGCGCAGTTCTGAGAGAAAATGTTTACACCTTTTTGTCGTCTACTCTTCGACGACTTGTAAAATCGATGCTCGTGAATTATGCTAGTTTCGATCTAAAACGTTGTATCCCGTTGTTTTGAGCCGGAATACAAGTTTTCGCGCAGTTCTTAGAGAAAATGTTTACACCTTTCTCTCTTCTACACTTCGAAGACTTGTAAAATCAATGTTCTTGAATTATGCTAGTTTCGAACTAAAACGTTGTATCCCGTTGTTTTGAAGTGGAATACAAGTTTACGCGCAGTTCTGGGTGAAAAATTTTACACCTTTCTCTCGTCTACTCTTCGACGACTAGTAAAATCAATGTTCGTGAATCTCGCTCGTTCCGATCTAAAACGATGTATCCCGTTGTTTTGAGCCGGAATACAAGGTTTCGCGCAGTTCTGAGAGAAAAAGTTTACACCTTTCTCTCGTCTACTCTTCGACGACTAGTAAAATCGATGTTCGTGAATCTCGCTAGTTTCGATCTAAAACGATGTATCCCGTTGCTTCGAGCCGGAATACAAGTTTTCGCGCAGTTCTGAGAGAAAACGTTTACACCTTTCTCTCGTCTACTCTTCGACGACTTGTAAAATCGATGTGCGTGAATTTTGCTAGTTTCGATCTAAAACGATGTATCTCGTTGTATTGAGCTGGAATACAAGTTTTCGCGCAGTTCTGAAAGAAAAAGTTTACACCTTTCTGTCATCTACTCTTCGACGGCTTGTAAAATCGATGCTCGTGAATTTTGCTAGTTTCGATCTAAAACGATGTATCCCGTTGTTTTGAGCCGGAGTACAAGTTTACGCGCAGTTCTGGGAGAAAAAGTTTACACCTTTCTGTCGGCTACTCTTCGACGACTTGTAAAATCGATGCTCGTGAATTATGCTAGTTTCGATCTAAAACGTTGTATCCCTTTGTTTTGAGCCGGAATACAAGTTTTCGCGCAGTTCTGAGAGAAAATGTTTACACCTTTCTCTCGCCTACACTTCGACGAGTTGTAAAATTGATGCTCGTGAATTATGCTAGTTTCGATCTAAAACGATGTATCCCGTTGTTTTGAGCCGGAATACAAGTTTCCGCGCAGTTCTGAGAGAAAACGTTTACACCTTTCTCTCGTCTACTCTTCGACGACTAGTAAAATCGATGTTCGTGAATGTCGCTAGTTTCGATCTAAAACGATGTATCCCGTTGATTCGAGCCGGAATACAAGTTTTCGCGCAGTTCTGAGAGAAAAAGTTTACACCTTTCTCTCGTCTACTCTTCGACGACTAGTAAAATCAATGTTCGTGAATCTCGCTCGTTCCGATCTAAAACGATGTATCCCGTTGTTTTGAGCCGGAATACAAGGTTACGCGCAGTTCTGAGAGAAAAAGTTTACACCTTTCTCTCGTCTACTCTTCGACGACTAGTAAAATCGATGTTCGTGAATCTCGCTAGTTTCGATCTAAAACGATGTATCCCGTTGTTTCGAGCCGGAATACAAGTTTTCGCGCAGTTCTGAGAGAAAACGTTTACACCTTTCTCTCGTCTACTCTTCGACGACTTGTAAAATCGATGTGCGTGAATTTTGCTAGTTTCGATCTAAAACGATGTATCTCGTTGTATTGAGCTGGAATACAAGTTTTCGCGCAGTTCTGAAAGAAAAAGTTTACACCTTTCTGTCCTCTACTCTTCGACGGCTTGTAAAATCGATGCTCGTGAATTTTGCTAGTTTCGATCTAAAACGATGAATCCCGTTGTTTTGAGCCGGAGTACAAGTTTACGCGTAGTTCTGGGAGAAAAAGTTTACACCTTTCTCTCGGCTACTCTTCGACGACTTGTAAAATCGATGCTCGTGAATTATGCTAGTTTCGATCTAAAACGTTGTATCCCGTTGTTTTGAGCCGGAATACAAGTTTTCGCGCAATTCTGAGAGAAAATGTTTACACCTTTCTCTCGCCTACACTTCGACGAGTTGTAAAATCGATGCTCGTGAATTATGCTAGTTTCGATCTAAAACGATGTATCCCGTTGTATTGAGCCGGAATACAAGTTTCCGCGCAGTTCTGAGAGAAAACGTTTACACCTTTCTCTCGTCTACTCTTCGACGACTAGTAAAATCGATGTTCGTGAATCTCGCTAGTTTCGATCTAAAACGATGTATCCCGTTGATTCGAGCCGGAATACAAGTTTTCGCGCAGTTGTGAGAGAAAAAGTTTACACCTTTCTCTCGTCTACTCTTCGACGACTTGTAAAATCGATGCTCGTGAATTTTGCTAGTTTCGATCTAAAACGATGTATCCCGTTGTATTGACCTGGAATACAAGTTTTCGCGCAGTTCTGAGAGAAAAAGTTTACACCTTTCTGTCGTCTACTCTTCGACGACTTGTAAAATCGATGCTCGTGAATTTTGCTAGTTTCGATCCAAAACGATGTATCCCGTTGTTTTGAGCCGGAGTACAAGTTTACGCGCAGTTCTGGGAGAAAAAGTTTACACCTTTCTGTCGGCTACTCTTCGACGACTTGTAAAATCGATGCTCGTGAATTATGCTAGTTTCGATCTAAAATGTTGTATCCCATTGTTTTGAGCCGGAATACAAGTTTTCGCGCAGTTCTGAGAGAAAATGTTTACACCTTTCTCTCGTCTACACTTCGACGAGTTGTAAAATCGATGCTCGTGAATTATGCTAGTTTCAATCTAAAACGATGTATCCCGTTGTTTTGAGCCGGAATACAAGTTTCCGCGCAGTTCTGAGAGAAAAAGTTTACACCTTTCTCTCGTCTACTCTTCGACGACTAGTAAAATCGATGTTCGTGAATCTCGCCAGTTTCGATCTAAACGATGTATCCCGTTGATTCGAGCCGGAATACAAGTTTTCGCGCAGTTCTGAGAGAAAAAGTTTACACCTTTCTGTCCTCTACTCTTCGACGACTTGTAAAATCGATGCTCGTGAATTTTGCTAGTTTCGATCTAAAACGATGTATCCCGTTGTTTTGAGCCGGAATACAAGTTTTCGCGCAGTTCTGAGAGAAAATGTTTACACCTTTCTGTCGTCTACTCTTCGACGACTTGTAAAATCGATGCTCGTGAATTATGCTAGTTTCGATCTAAAACGTTGTATCCCGTTGTTTTAGCCGGAATACAAGTTTTCGCGCAGTTCTTAGAGAAAATGTTTACACCTTTCTCTCGTCTACACTTCGAAGACTTGTAAAATGGATGCTCGTGAATTATGCTAGTTTCGATCTAAAACGTTGTATCCCGTTGTTTTGAGCCGGAATACAAGTTTTCGCGCAGTTCAGAGAGAAAAAGTTTACACCTTTCTCTCGTCTACTCTTCGACGACTTGTAAAATCGATGCTCGTGAATTGTGCTAGTTTCGATCTCAAACGATGTATCCCGTTGTATTGAGCTGGAATACAAGTTTTCGCGCAGGTCTGAGAGAAAATGTTTACACCTTTCTCTCGTCTACACTTCGACGACTTGCAAAATCGATGCTCGTGAATTATGCTAGTTTCGATCTAAAACGATGTATCTCGTTGTTTTCAGCCGCAATACTAGTTTTCGCGCAGTTCTGGGAGAAAATGTTTACACCTTTCTCTCGTCTACACTTCGATGACTTGCAAAATCGATGCTCGTGAATTATGCTAGTTTCGATCTAAAACGATGTATCTCGGTGTTTTCAGCCGCAATACTAGTTTTCGCGCAGTTCTGAGAGAAAATTTTTACACCTTTCTGTCGTCTACTCTTCGACGACTTGTAAAATCGATGCTCGTGAATTTTGCTAGTTTCGATCTAAAACGATGTATCCCGTTGTTTTGAGCCGGAGTACAAGTTTTCGCGCAGTTCTCAGAGAAAAAGTTTACACCTTTCTGTCGTCTACTCTTCGACGGCTTGTAAAATCGATGCTCGTGAATTTTGCTAGTTTCGATCTAAAACGATGTATCCCGTTGTTTTGAGCCGGAGTACAAGTTTACGCGCAGTTCTTAGAGAAAATGTTTACACCTTTCTCTCGTCTACACTTCGAAGACTTGTAAAATCGATGCTCGTGAATTATGCTAGTTTCGATCTAAAACGTTGTATCCCGTTGTTTTGAGCCGGAATACAAGTTTTCGCGCAGTTCTGGGAGAAAAAGTTTACACCTTTCTCTCGTCTACACTTCGACGACTTGTAAAATCAATGTTCTTGAATTATGCTAGTTTCGAACTAAAACGTTGTATCCCGTTGTTTTGAGGCGGAATACAAGTTTACGCGCAGTTCTGGGTGAACAATTTTACACCTTTCTCTCGTCAACTTTTCGACGACTAGTAAAATCAATGTTCGTGAATCTCGCTAGTTCCGATCTAAAACGATGTATCCCGTTGTTCGAGCCGGAATACAAGGTTTCGCGCAGTTCTGAGAGAAAAAGTTTACACCTTTCTCTCGTCTACTCTTCGACGACTAGTAAAATTGATGTTCGTGAATCTCGCTAGTTTCGATCTAAAACGTTGTATCTCGTTGTTTCGAGCCGGAATACAAGTTTTCGCGCAGTTCTGAGAGAAAAAGTTTACACCTTTCTCTCGTCTACTCTTCGACGACTTGTAAAGTCGATGTGCGTGAATTTTGCTAGTTTCGATCTAAAACGATGTATCTCGTTGTATTGAGCTGGAATACAAGTTTTCGCGCAGTTCTGAAAGAAAAAGTTTACACCTTTCTGTCGTCTACTCTTCGACGGCTTGTAAAATCGATGCTCGTGAATTTTGCTAGTTTCGATCTAAAACGATGTATCCCGTTGTTTTCAGCCGGAGTACAAGTTTACGCGCAGTTCTGGGAGAAAAAGTATACACCTTTCTGTCGGCTACTCTTCGACAACTTGTAAAATCGATGCTCGTGAATTATGATAGTTTCGATCTAAAACGTTGTATCCTGTTGTTTTGAGCCGGAATACAAGTTTTCGCGCAGTTCTTAGAGAAAATGTTTACAGCTTTCTCTCATCTACACTTCGAAGACTTGTAAAATCGATGCTAGTAAATCTCGCTAGTTTCGATCTAAAACGATGTATCCCGTTGATTCGAGCCGGAATACAAGTTTTCGCGCAGTTCTGAGAGAAAAAGTTTACACCTTTCTGTCGTCTACTCTTCGACGACTTGTAAAATCGATGCTCGTGAATTTTGCTAGTTTCGATCTAAAACGATGTATCCCGTTGTTTTGAGCCGGAATACAAGTTTTCGCGCAGTTCTGAGAGAAAATGTTTACACCTTTTTGTCGTCTACTCTTCGACGACTTGTAAAATCGATGCTCGTGAATTATGCTAGTTTCGATCTAAAACGTTGTATCCCGTTGTTTTGAGCCGGAATACAAGTTTTCGCGCAGTTCTTAGAGAAAATGTTTACACCTTTCTTCTTCTACACTTCGAAGACTTGTAAAATCGATGCTCGTGAATTATGCTAGTTTCGATCTAAAACGTTGTATCCCATTGTTTTGAGCCGGAATACAAGTTTTCGCGCAGTTCTGAGAGAAAAAGTTTACACCTTTCTCTCGTCTACTCTTCGACGACTTGTAAAATCGATGTGCGTGAATTTTGCTAGTTTCGATCTAAAACGATGTATCTCGTTGTATTGAGCTGGAATACAAGTTTTCGCGCAGTTCTGAAAGAAAAAGTTTACACCTTTCTATCGTCTACTCTTCGACGACTTGTAAAATCGATGCTCGTGAATTTTGCTGGTTTCGATCTAAAACGATGTATCCCATTGTTTTGAGCCGGAATACAAGTTTTCGCGCAGTTCTGAGAGAAAATGTTTACACCTTTTTGTCGTCTACTCTTCGACGACTTGTAAAATCGATGCTCGTGAATTATGCTAGTTTCGATCTAAAACTTTGTATCCCGTTGTTTTGAGCCGGAATACAAGTTTTCGCGCAGTTCTTAGAGAAAATGTTTACACCTTTCTCTCTTCTACACTTCGAAGACTTGTAAAATCAATGTTCTTGAATTATGCTAGTTTCGAACTAAAACGTTGTATCCCGTTGTTTTGAGGTGGAATACAAGTTTACGCGCAGTTCTGGGTGAAAAATTCTACACCTTTCTCTCGTCTACTCTTCGACGACTAGTAAAATCAATGTTCGTGAATCTCGCTCGTTCCGATCTAAAACGATGTATCCCGTTGTTTTGAGCCGGAATACAAGGTTTCGCGCAGTTCTGAGAGAAAAAGTTTACACCTTTCTCTCGTCTACTCTTCGACGACTAGTAAAATCGATGTTCGTGAATCTCGCTAGTTTCGATCTAAAACGATGTATCCCGTTGTTTCGAGCCGGAATACAAGTTTTCGCGCAGTTCTGAGAGAAAACGTTTACACCTTTCTCTCGTCTACTCTTCGACGACTTGTAAAATCGATGTGCGTGAATTTTGCTAGTTTCGATCTAAAACGATGTATCTCGTTGTATTGAGCTGGAATACAAGTTTTCGCGCAGTTCTGAAAGAAAAAGTTTACACCTTTCTGTCGTCTACTCTTCGACGGCTTGTAAAATCGATGCTCGTGAATTTTGCTAGTTTCGATCTAAAACGATGTATCCCGTTGTTTTGAGCCGGAGTACAAGTTTACGCGCAGTTCTGGGAGAAAAAGTTTACACCTTTCTGTCGGCTACTCTTCGACGACTTGTAAAATCGATGCTCGTGAATTATGCTAGTTTCGATCTAAAACGTTGTATCCCGTTGTTTTGAGCCGGAATACAAGTTTTCGCGCAGTTCTGAGAGAAAATGTTTACACCTTTCTCTCGCCTACACTTCGACGAGTTGTAAAATCGATGCTCGTGAATTATGCTAGTTTCGATCTAAAACGATGTATCCCGTTGTTTTGAGCCGGAATACAAGTTTCCGCGCAGTTCTGAGAGAAAACGTTTACACCTTTCTCTCGTCTACTCTTCGACGACTAGTAAAATCGATGTTCGTGAATGTCGCTAGTTTCGATCTAAAACGATGTATCCCGTTGATTCGAGCCGGAATACAAGTTTTCGCGCAGTTCTGAGAGAAAAAGTTTACACCTTTCTCTCGTCTACTCTTCGACGACTTGTAAAATCGATGCTCGTGAATTTTGCTAGTTTCGATCTAAAACGATGTATCCCGTTGTATTGAGCTGGAATACAAGTTTTCGCGCAGTTCTGAGAGAAAAAGTTTACACCTTTCTGTCGTCTACTCTTCGACGACTTGTAAAATCGATGCTCGTGAATTTTGCTAGTTTCGATCCAAAACGATGTATCCCGTTGTTTTGAGCTGGAGTACAAGTTTACGCGCAGTTCTGGGAGAAAAAGTTTACACCTTTCTGTCGGCTACTCTTCGACGACTTGTAAAATCGATGCTCGTGAATTATGCTAGCTTCGATCTAAAATGTTGTATCCCATTGTTTTGAGCCGGAATACAAGTTTTCGCGCAGTTCTGAGAGAAAATGTTTACACCTTTCTCTCGTCTACACTTCGACGAGTTGTAAAATCGATGCTCGTGAATTATGCTAGTTTCGATCTAAAACGATGTATCCCGTTGTTTTGAGCCGGAATACAAGTTTCCGCGCAGTTCTGAGAGAAAAAGTTTACACCTTTCTCTCGTCTACTCTTCGACGACTAGTAAAATCGATGTTCGTGAATCTCGCTAGTTTCGATCTAAACGATGTATCCCGTTGATTCGAGCCGGAATACAAGTTTTCGCGCAGTTCTGAGAGAAAAAGTTTACACCTTTCTGTCGTCTACTCTTCGACGACTTGTAAAATCGATGCTCGTGAATTTTGCTAGTTTCGATCTAAAACGATGTATCCCGTTGTTTTGAGCCGGAATACAAGTTTTCGCGCAGTTCTGAGAGAAAATGTTTACACCTTTCTGTCGTCTACTCTTCGACGACTTGTAAAATCGATGCTCGTGAATTATGCTAGTTTCGATCTAAAACGTTGTATCCCGTTGTTTTAGGCCGGAATACAAGTTTTCGCGCAGTTCTTAGAGAAAATGTTTACACCTTTCTCTCGTCTACACTTCGACGACTTGCAAAATCGATGCTCGTGAATTATGCTAGTTTCGATCTAAAACGATGTATCTCGTTGTTTTCAGCCGCAATACTAGTTTTCGCGCAGTTCTGAGAGAAAATGTTTACACCTTTCTCTCGTCTACACTTCGACGACTTGCAAAATCGATGCTCGTGAATTATGCTAGTTTCGATCTAAAACGATGTATCTCGGTGTTTTCAGCCGCAATACTAGTTTTCGCGCAGTTCTGAGAGAAAATGTTTACACCTTTCTGTCGTCTACTCTTCGACGACTTGTAAAATCGATGCTCGTGAATTTTGCTAGTTTCGATCTAAAACGATGTATCCCGTTGTTTTGAGCCGGAGTACAAGTTTTCGCGCAGTTCTGAGAGAAAAAGTTTACACCTTTCTGTCGTCTACTCTTCGACGGCTTGTAAAATCGATGCACGTGAATTTTGCTAGTTTCGATCTAAAACGATGTATCCCGTTGTTTTGAGCCGGAGTACAAGTTTACGCGCAGTTCTTAGAGAAAATGTTTACACCTTTCTCTCGTCTACACTTCGAAGACTTGTAAAATCGATGCTCGTGAATTATGCTAGTTTCGATCTAAAACGTTGTATCCCGTTGTTTTGAGCCGGAATACAAGTTTTCGCGCAGTTCTGGGAGAAAAAGTTTACACCTTTCTCTCGTCTACACTTCGACGACTTGTAAAATCAATGTTCTTGAATTATGCTAGTTTCGAACTAAAACGTTGTATCCCGTTGTTTTGAGGCGGAATACAAGTTTACGCGCAGTTCTGGGTGAACAATTTTACACATTTCTCTCGTCAACTTTTCGACGACTAGTAAAATCAATGTTCGTGAATCTCGCTAGTTCCGATCTAAAACGATGTATCCCGTTGTTCGAGCCGGAATACAAGGTTTCGCGCAGTTCTGAGAGAAAAAGTTTACACCTTTCTCTCGTCTACTCTTCGACGACTAGTAAAATTGATGTTCGTGAATCTCGCTAGTTTCGATCTAAAACGTTGTATCTCGTTGTTTCGAGCCGGAATACAAGTTTTCGCGCAGTTCTGAGAGAAAAAGTTTACACCTTTCTCTCGTCTACTCTTCGACGACTTGTAAAGTCGATGTGCGTGAATTTTGCTAGTTTCGATCTAAACGATGTATCTCGTTGTATTGAGCTGGAATACAAGTTTTCGCGCAGTTCTGAAAGAAAAAGTTTACACCTTTCTGTCGTCTACTCTTCGACGGCTTGTAAAATCGATGCTCGTGAATTTTGCTAGTTTCGATCTAAAACGATGTATCCCGTTGTTTTCAGCCGGAGTACAAGTTTACGCGCAGATCTGGGAGAAAAAGTATACACCTTTCTGTCGGCTACTCTTCGACAACTTGTAAAATCGATGCTCGTGAATTATGCTAGTTTCGATCTAAAACGTTGTATCCTGTTGTTTTGAGCCGGAATACAAGTTTTCGCGCAGTTCTTAGAGAAAATGTTTACACCTTTCTCTCTTCTACACTTCGAAGACTTGTAAAATCAATGTTCTTGAATTATGCTAGTTTCGAACTAAAACGTTGTATCCCGTTGTTTTGAGGTGGAATACAAGTTTACGCGCAGTTCTGGGTGAAAAATTTTACACCTTTCTCTCGTCTACTCTTCGACGACTAGTAAAATCAATGTTCGTGAATCTCGCTCGTTCCGATCTAAAACGATGTATCCCGTTGTTTTGAGCCGGAATACAAGGTTTCGCGCAGTTCTGAGAGAAAAAGTTTACACCTTTCTCTCGTCTACTCTTCGACGACTAGTAAAATCGATGTTCGTGAATCTCGCTAGTTTCGATCTAAAACGATGTATCCCGTTGTTTCGAGCCGGAATACAAGTTTTCGCGCAGTTCTGAGAGAAAACGTTTACACCTTTCTCTCGTCTACTCTTCGACGACTTGTAAAATCGATGTGCGTGAATTTTGCTAGTTTCGATCTAAAACGATGTATCTCGTTGTATTGAGCTGGAATACAAGTTTTCGCGCAGTTCTGAAAGAAAAAGTTTACACCTTTCTGTCGTCTACTCTTCGACGGCTTGTAAAATTGATGCTCGTGAATTTTGCTAGTTTCGATCTAAAACGATGTATCCCGTTGTTTTGAGCCGGAGTACAAGTTTACGCGCAGTTCTGGGAGAAAAAGTTTACACCTTTCTGTCGGCTACTCTTCGACGACTTGTAAAATCGATGCTCGTGAATTATGCTAGTTTCGATCTAAAACGTTGTATCCCGTTGTTTTGAGCCGGAATACAAGTTTTCGCGCAGTTCTGAGAGAAAATGTTTACACCTTTCTCTCGCCTACACTTCGACGAGTTGTAAAATCGATGCTCGTGAATTATGCTAGTTTCGATCTAAAACGATGTATCCCGTTGTTTTGAGCCGGAATACAAGTTTCCGCGCAGTTCTGAGAGAAAACGTTTACACCTTTCTCTCGTCTACTCTTCGACGACTAGTAAAATCGATGTTCGTGAATCTCGCTAGTTTCGATCTAAAACGATGTATCCCGTTGTTTTGAGCCGGAATACAAGTTTTCGCGCAGTTCTGAGAGAAAAAGTTTACACCTTTCTCTCGTCTACTCTTCGACGACTAGTAAAATCGATGTTCGTGAATCTCGCTAGTTTCGATCTAAAACGATGTATCCCGTTGTTTCGAGCCGGAATACAAGTTTTCGCGCAGTTCTGAGAGAAAACGTTTACACCTTTCTCTCGTCTACTCTTCGACGACTTGTAAAATCGATGTGCGTGAATTTTGCTAGTTTCGATCTAAAACGATGTATCTCGTTGTATTGAGCTGGAATACAAGTTTTCGCGCAGTTCTGAAAGAAAAAGTTTACACCTTTCTGTCGTCTACTCTTCGACGGCTTGTAAAATCGATGCTCGTGAATTTTGCTAGTTTCGATCTAAAACGATGTATCCCGTTGTTTTGAGCCGGAGTACAAGTTTACGCGCAGTTCTGGGAGAAAAAGTTTACACCTTTCTGTCGGCTACTCTTCGACGACTTGTAAAATCGATGCTCGTGAATTATGCTAGTTTCGATCTAAAACGTTGTATCCCGTTGTTTTGAGCCGGAATACAAGTTTTCGCGCAGTTCTGAGAGAAAATGTTTACACCTTTCTCTCGCCTACACTTCGACGAGTTGTAAAATCGATGCTCGTGAATTATGCTAGTTTCGATCTAAAACGATGTATCCCGTTGTTTTGAGCCGGAATACAAGTTTCCGCGCAGTTCTGAGAGAAAACGTTTACACCTTTCTCTCGTCTACTCTTCGACGACTAGTAAAATCGATGTTCGTGAATCTCGCTAGTTTCGATCTAAAACGATGTATCCCGTTGATTCGAGCCGGAATGCAAGTTTTCGCGCAGTTCTGAGAGAAAAAGTTTACACCTTTCTCTCGTCTACTCTTCGACGACTAGTAAAATCAATGTTCGTGAATCTCGCTCGTTCCAATCTAAAACGATGTATCCCGTTGTTTTGAGCCGGAATACAAGTTTTCGCGCAGTTCTGAGAGAAAAAGTTTACACCTTTCTCTCGTCTACTCTTCGACGACTAGTAAAATCGATGTTCGTGAATCTCGCTAGTTTCGATCTAAAACGATGTATCCCGTTGTTTCGAGCCGGAATACAAGTTTTCGCGCAGTTCTGAGAGAAAACGTTTACACCTTTCTCTCGTCTACTCTTCGACGACTTGTAAAATCGATGTGCGTGAATTTTGCTAGTTTCGATCTAAAACGATGTATCTCGTTGTATTGAGCTGGAATACAAGTTTTCGCGCAGTTCTGAAAGAAAAAGTTTACACCTTTCTGTCGTCTACTCTTCGACGGCTTGTAAAATCGATGCTCGTGAATTTTGCTAGTTTCGATCTAAAACGATGTATCCCGTTGTTTTGAGCCGGAGTACAAGTTTACGCGCAGTTCTGGGAGAAAAAGTTTACACCTTTCTGTCGGCTACTCTTCGACGACTTGTAAAATCGATGCTCGTGAATTATGCTAGTTTCGATCTAAAACGTTGTATCCGTTGTTTTGAGCCGGAATACAAGTTTTCGCGCAGTTCTGAGAGAAAATGTTTACACCTTTCTCTCGCCTACACTTCGACGAGTTGTAAAATCGATGCTCGTGAATTATGCTAGTTTCGATCTAAAACGATGTATCCCGTTGTTTTGAGCCGGAATACAAGTTTCCGCGCAGTTCTGAGAGAAAACGTTTACACCTTTCTCTCGTCTACTCTTCGACGACTAGTAAAATCGATGTTCGTGAATGTCGCTAGTTTCGATCTAAAACGATGTATCCCGTTGATTCGAGCCGGAATACAAGTTTTCGCGCAGTTCTGAGAGAAAAAGTTTACACCTTTCTCTCGTCTACTCTTCGACGACTTGTAAAATCGATGCTCGTGAATTTTGCTAGTTTCGATCTAAAACGATGTATCCCGTTGTATTGAGCTGGAATACAAGTTTTCGCGCAGTTCTGAGAGAAAAAGTTTACACCTTTCTGTCGTCTACTCTTCGACGACTTGTAAAATCGATGCTCGTGAATTTTGCTAGTTTCGATCCAAAACGATGTATCCCGTTGTTTTGAGCTGGAGTACAAGTTTACGCGCAGTTCTGGGAGAAAAAGTTTACACCTTTCTGTCGGCTACTCTTCGACGACTCTTAAAATCGATGCTCGTGAATTATGCTAGTTTCGATCTAAAATGTTGTATCCCATTGTTTTGAGCCGGAATACAAGTTTTCGCGCAGTTCTGAGAGAAAATGTTTACACCTTTCTCTCGTCTACACTTCGACGAGTTGTAAAATCGATGCTCGTGAATTATGCTAGTTTCGATCTAAAACGATGTATCCCGTTGTTTTGAGCCGGAATACAAGTTTCCGCGCAGTTCTGAGAGAAAAAGTTTACACCTTTCTCTCGTCTACTCTTCGACGACTAGTAAAATCGATGTTCGTGAATCTCGCTAGTTTCGATCTAAACGATGTATCCCGTTGATTCGAGCCGGAATACAAGTTTTCGCGCAGTTCTGAGAGAAAAAGTTTACACCTTTCTGTCGTCTACTCTTCGACGACTTGTAAAATCGATGCTCGTGAATTTTGCTAGTTTCGATCTAAAACGATGTATCCCGTTGTTTTGAGCCGGAATACAAGTTTTCGCGCAGTTCTGAGAGAAAATGTTTACACCTTTCTGTCGTCTACTCTTCGACGACTTGTAAAATCGATGCTCGTGAATTATGCTAGTTTCGATCTAAAACGTTGTATCCCGTTGTTTTAAGCCGGAATACAAGTTTTCGCGCAGTTCTTAGAGAAAATGTTTACACCTTTCTCTCGTCTACACTTCGACGACTTGCAAAATCGATGCTCGTGAATTATGCTAGTTTCGATCTAAAACGATGTATCTCGTTGTTTTCAGCCGCAATACTAGTTTTCGCGCAGTTCTGAGAGAAAATGTTTACACCTTTCTCTCGTGTACACTTCGACGACTTGCAAAATCGATGCTCGTGAATTATGCTAGTTTCGATCTAAAACGATGTATCTCGGTGTTTTCAGCCGCAATACTAGTTTTCGCGCAGTTCTGAGAGAAAATGTTTACACCTTTCTGTCGTCTACTCTTCGACGACTTGTAAAATCGATGCTCGTGAATTTTGCTAGTTTCGATCTAAAACGATGTATCCCGTTGTTTTGAGCCGGAGTACAAGTTTTCGCGCAGTTCTGAGAGAAAAAGTTTACACCTTTCTGTCGTCTACTCTTCGACGGCTTGTAAAATCGATGCACGTGAATTTTGCTAGTTTCGATCTAAAACGATGTATCCCGTTGTTTTGAGCCGGAGTACAAGTTTACGCGCAGTTCTTAGAGAAAATGTTTACACCTTTCTCTCGTCTACACTTCGAAGACTTGTAAAATCGATGCTCGTGAATTATGCTAGTTTCGATCTAAAACGTTGTATCCCGTTGTTTTGAGCCGGAATACAAGTTTTCGCGCAGTTCTGGGAGAAAAAGTTTACACCTTTCTCTCGTCTACACTTCGACGACTTGTAAAATCAATGTTCTTGAATTATGCTAGTTTCGAACTAAAACGTTGTATCCCGTTGTTTTGAGGCGGAATACAAGTTTACGCGCAGTTCTGGGTGAACAATTTTACACCTTTCTCTCGTCAAATTTTCGACGACTAGTAAAATCAATGTTCGTGAATCTCGCTAGTTCCGATCTAAAACGATGTATCCCGTTGTTCGAGCCGGAATACAAGGTTTCGCGCAGTTCTGAGAGAAAAAGTTTACACCTTTCTCTCGTCTACTCTTCGACGACTAGTAAAATTGATGTTCGTGAATCTCGCTAGTTTCGATCTAAAACGTTGTATCTCGTTGTTTCGAGCCGGAATACAAGTTTTCGCGCAGTTCTGAGAGAAAAAGTTTACACCTTTCTCTCGTCTACTCTTCGACGACTTGTAAAGTCGATGTGCGTGAATTTTGCTAGTTTTGATCTAAAACGATGTATCTCGTTGTATTGAGCTGGAATACAAGTTTTCGCGCAGTTCTGAAAGAAAAAGTTTACACCTTTCTGTCGTCTACTCTTCGACGGCTTGTAAAATCGATGCTCGTGAATTTTGCTAGTTTCGATCTAAAACGATGTATCCCGTTGTTTTCAGCCGGAGTACAAGTTTACGCGCAGATCTGGGAGAAAACGTATACACCTTTCTGTCGGCTACTCTTCGACAACTTGTAAAATCGATGCTCGTGAATTATGCTAGTTTCGATCTAAAACGTTGTATCCCGTTGTTTTGAGCCGGAATACAAGTTTTCGCGCAGTTCTTAGAGAAAATGTTTACACCTTTCTCTCTTCTACACTTCGAAGACTTGTAAAATCAATGTTCTTGAATTATGCTAGTTTCGAACTAAAACGTTGTATCCCGTTGTTTTGAGGTGGAATACAAGTTTACGCGCAGTTCTGGGTGAAAAATTTTACACCTTTCTCTCGTCTACTCTTCGACGACTAGTAAAATCAATGTTCGTGAATCTCGCTCGTTCCGATCTAAAACGATGTATCCCGTTGTTTTGAGCCGGAATACAAGGTTTCGCGCAGTTCTGAGAGAAAAAGTTTACACCTTTCTCTCGTCTACTCTTCGACGACTAGTAAAATCGATGTTCGTGAATCTCGCTAGTTTCGATCTAAAACGATGTATCCCGTTGTTTCGAGCCGGAATACAAGTTTTCGCGCAGTTCTGAGAGAAAACGTTTACACCTTTCTCTCGTCTACTCTTCGACGACTTGTAAAATCGATGTGCGTGAATTTTGCTAGTTTCGATCTAAAACGATGTATCTCGTTGTATTGAGCTGGAATACAAGTTTACGCGCAGTTCTGGGAGAAAAAGTTTACACCTTTCTGTCGGCTACTCTTCGACGACTTGTAAAATCGATGCTCGTGAATTATGCTAGTTTCAATCTAAAACGTTGTATCCCGTTGTTTTGAGCCGGAATACAAGTTTTCGCGCAGTTCTGAGAGAAAATGTTTACACCTTTCTCTCGCCTACACTTCGACGAGTTGTAAAATCGATGCTCGTGAATTATGCTAGTTTCGATCTAAAACGATGTATCCCGTTGTTTTGAGCCGGAATACAAGTTTCCGCGCAGTTCTGAGAGAAAACGTTTACACCTTTCTCTCGTCTACTCTTCGACGACTAGTAAAATCGATGTTCGTGAATCTCGCTAGTTTCGATCTAAAACGATGTATCCCGTTGATTCGAGCCGGAATACAAGTTTTCGCGCAGTTCTGAGAGAAAAAGTTTCACCTTTCTCTCGTCTACTCTTCGACGACTTGTAAAATCGATGCTCGTGAATTTTGCTAGTTTCGATCTAAAACGATGTATCCCGTTGTATTGAGCTGGAATACAAGTTTTCGCGCAGTTCTGAGAGAAAAAGTTTACACCTTTCTGTCGTCTACTCTTCGACGACTTGTAAAATCGATGCTCGTGAATTTTGCTAGTTTCGATCCAAAACGATGTATCCCGTTGTTTTGAGCCGGAGTACAAGTTTACGCGCAGTTCTGGGAGAAAAAGTTTACACCTTTCTGTCGGCTACTCTTCGACGACTTGTAAAATCGATGCTCGTGAATTATGCTAGTTTCGATCTAAAACGTTGTATCCCGTTGTTTTGAGCCGGAATACAAGTTTTCGCGCAGTTCTGAGAGAAAATGTTTACACCTTTCTCTCGCCTACACTTCGACGAGTTGTAAAATCGATGCTCGTGAATTATGCTAGTTTCGATCTAAAACGATGTATCCCGTTGTTTTGAGCCGGAATACAAGTTTCCGCGCAGTTCTGAGAGAAAACGTTTACACCTTTCTCTCGTCTACTCTTCGACGACTAGTAAAATCGATGTTCGTGAATGTCGCTAGTTTCGATCTAAAACGATGTATCCCGTTGATTCGAGCCGGAATACAAGTTTTCGCGCAGTTCTGAGAGAAAAAGTTTACACCTTTCTCTCGTCTACTCTTCGACGACTTGTAAAATCGATGCTCGTGAATTTTGCTAGTTTCGATCTAAAACGATGTATCCCGTTGTATTGAGCTGGAATACAAGTTTTCGCGCAGTTCTGAGAGAAAAAGTTTACACCTTTCTGTCGTCTACTCTTCGACGACTTGTAAAATCGATGCTCGTGAATTTTGCTAGTTTCGATCCAAAACGATGTATCCCGTTGTTTTGAGCTGGAGTACAAGTTTACGCGCAGTTCTGGGAGAAAAAGTTTACACCTTTCTGTCGGCTACTCTTCGACGACTCTTAAAATCGATGCTCGTGAATTATGCTAGTTTCGATCTAAAATGTTGTATCCCATTGTTTTGAGCCGGAATACAAGTTTTCGCGCAGTTCTGAGAGAAAATGTTTACACCTTTCTCTCGTCTACACTTCGACGAGTTGTAAAATCGATGCTCGTGAATTATGCTAGTTTCGATCTAAAACGATGTATCCCGTTGTTTTGAGCCGGAATACAAGTTTCCGCGCAGTTCTGAGAGAAAAAGTTTACACCTTTCTCTCGTCTACTCTTCGACGACTAGTAAAATCGATGTTCGTGAATCTCGCTAGTTTCGATCTAAACGATGTATCCCGTTGATTCGAGCCGGAATACAAGTTTTCGCGCAGTTCTGAGAGAAAAAGTTTACACCTTTCTGTCGTCTACTCTTCGACGACTTGTAAAATCGATGCTCGTGAATTTTGCTAGTTTCGATCTAAAACGATGTATCCCGTTGTTTTGAGCCGGAATACAAGTTTTCGCGCAGTTCTGAGAGAAAATGTTTACACCTTTCTGTCGTCTACTCTTCGACGACTTGTAAAATCGATGCTCGTGAATTATGCTAGTTTCGATCTAAAACGTTGTATCCCGTTGTTTTAAGCCGGAATACAAGTTTTCGCGCAGTTCTTAGAGAAAATGTTTACACCTTTCTCTCGTCTACACTTCGACGACTTGCAAAATCGATGCTCGTGAATTATGCTAGTTTCGATCTAAAACGATGTATCTCGTTGTTTTCAGCCGCAATACTAGTTTTCGCGCAGTTCTGAGAGAAAATGTTTACACCTTTCTCTCGTGTACACTTCGACGACTTGCAAAATCGATGCTCGTGAATTATGCTAGTTTCGATCTAAAACGATGTATCTCGGTGTTTTCAGCCGCAATACTAGTTTTCGCGCAGTTCTGAGAGAAAATGTTTACACCTTTCTGTCGTCTACTCTTCGACGACTTGTAAAATCGATGCTCGTGAATTTTGCTAGTTTCGATCTAAAACGATGTATCCCGTTGTTTTGAGCCGGAGTACAAGTTTTCGCGCAGTTCTGAGAGAAAAAGTTTAGACCTTTCTGTCGTCTACTCTTCGACGGCTTGTAAAATCGATGCACGTGAATTTTGCTAGTTTCGATCTAAAACGATGTATCCCGTTGTTTTGAGCCGGAGTACAAGTTTACGCGCAGTTCTTAGAGAAAATGTTTACACCTTTCTCTCGTCTACACTTCGAAGACTTGTAAAATCGATGCTCGTGAATTATGCTAGTTTCGATCTAAAACGTTGTATCCCGTTGTTTTGAGCCGGAATACAAGTTTTCGCGCAGTTCTGGGAGAAAAAGTTTACACCTTTCTCTCGTCTACACTTCGACGACTTGTAAAATCAATGTTCTTGAATTATGCTAGTTTCGAACTAAAACGTTGTATCCCGTTGTTTTGAGGCGGAATACAAGTTTACGCGCAGTTCTGGGTGAACAATTTTACACCTTTCTCTCGTCAACTTTTCGACGACTAGTAAAATCAATGTTCGTGAATCTCGCTAGTTCCGATCTAAAACGATGTATCCCGTTGTTCGAGCCGGAATACAAGGTTTCGCGCAGTTCTGAGAGAAAAAGTTTACACCTTTCTCTCGTCTACTCTTCGACGACTAGTAAAATTGATGTTCGTGAATCTCGCTAGTTTCGATCTAAAACGTTGTATCTCGTTGTTTCGAGCCGGAATACAAGTTTTCGCGCAGTTCTGAGAGAAAAAGTTTACACCTTTCTCTCGTCTACTCTTCGACGACTTGTAAAGTCGATGTGCGTGAATTTTGCTAGTTTTGATCTAAAACGATGTATCTCGTTGTATTGAGCTGGAATACAAGTTTTCGCGCAGTTCTGAAAGAAAAAGTTTACACCTTTCTGTCGTCTACTCTTCGACGGCTTGTAAAATCGATGCTCGTGAATTTTGCTAGTTTCGATCTAAAACGATGTATCCCGTTGTTTTCAGCCGGAGTACAAGTTTACGCGCAGATCTGGGAGAAAACGTATACACCTTTCTGTCGGCTACTCTTCGACAACTTGTAAAATCGATGCTCGTGAATTATGCTAGTTTCGATCTAAAACGTTGTATCCCGTTGTTTTGAGCCGGAATACAAGTTTTCGCGCAGTTCTTAGAGAAAATGTTTACACCTTTCTCTCTTCTACACTTCGAAGACTTGTAAAATCAATGTTCTTGAATTATGCTAGTTTCGAACTAAAACGTTGTATCCCGTTGTTTTGAGGTGGAATACAAGTTTACGCGCAGTTCTGGGTGAAAAATTTTACACCTTTCTCTCGTCTACTCTTCGACGACTAGTAAAATCAATGTTCGTGAATCTCGCTCGTTCCGATCTAAAACGATGTATCCCGTTGTTTTGAGCCGGAATACAAGGTTTCGCGCAGTTCTGAGAGAAAAAGTTTACACCTTTCTCTCGTCTACTCTTCGACGACTAGTAAAATCGATGTTCGTGAATCTCGCTAGTTTCGATCTAAAACGATGTATCCCGTTGTTTCGAGCCGGAATACAAGTTTTCGCGCAGTTCTGAGAGAAAACGTTTACACCTTTCTCTCGTCTACTCTTCGACGACTTGTAAAATCGATGTGCGTGAATTTTGCTAGTTTCGATCTAAAACGATGTATCTCGTTGTATTGAGCTGGAATACAAGTTTACGCGCAGTTCTGGGAGAAAAAGTTTACACCTTTCTGTCGGCTACTCTTCGACGACTTGTAAAATCGATGCTCGTGAATTATGCTAGTTTCAATCTAAAACGTTGTATCCCGTTGTTTTGAGCCGGAATACAAGTTTTCGCGCAGTTCTGAGAGAAAATGTTTACACCTTTCTCTCGCCTACACTTCGACGAGTTGTAAAATCGATGCTCGTGAATTATGCTAGTTTCGATCTAAAACGATGTATCCCGTTGTTTTGAGCCGGAATACAAGTTTCCGCGCAGTTCTGAGAGAAAACGTTTACACCTTTCTCTCGTCTACTCTTCGACGACTAGTAAAATCGATGTTCGTGAATCTCGCTAGTTTCGATCTAAAACGATGTATCCCGTTGATTCGAGCCGGAATACAAGTTTTCGCGCAGTTCTGAGAGAAAAAGTTTCACCTTTCTCTCGTCTACTCTTCGACGACTTGTAAAATCGATGCTCGTGAATTTTGCTAGTTTCGATCTAAAACGATGTATCCCGTTGTATTGAGCTGGAATACAAGTTTTCGCGCAGTTCTGAGAGAAAAAGTTTACACCTTTCTGTCGTCTACTCTTCGACGACTTGTAAAATCGATGCTCGTGAATTTTGCTAGTTTCGATCCAAAACGATGTATCCCGTTGTTTTGAGCCGGAGTACAAGTTTACGCGCTGTTCTGGGAGAAAAAGTTTACACCTTTCTGTCGGCTACTCTTCGACGACTTGTAAAATCGATGTTCTTGAATTATGCTAGTTTCGAACTAAAACGTTGTATCCCGTTGTTTTGAGGCGGAATACAAGTTTACGAGCAGTTCTGGGTGAACAATTTTACACCTTTCTCTCGTCAACTTTTCGACGACTAGTAAAATCAATGTTCGTGAATCTCGCTAGTTCCGATCTAAAACGATGTATCCCGTTGTTCGAGCCGGAATACAAGGTTTCGCGCAGTTCTGAGAGAAAAAGTTTACACCTTTCTCTCGTCTACTCTTCGACGACTAGTAAAATTGATGTTCGTGAATCTCGCTAGTTTCGATCTAAAACGTTGTATCTCGTTGTTTCGAGCCGGAATACAAGTTTTCGCGCAGTTCTGAGAGAAAAAGTTTACACCTTTCTCTCGTCTACTCTTCGACGACTTGTAAAGTCGATGTGCGTGAATTTTGCTAGTTTCGATCTAAACGATGTATCTCGTTGTATTGAGCTGGAATACAAGTTTTCGCGCAGTTCTGAAAGAAAAAGTTTACACCTTTCTGTCGTCTACTCTTCGACGGCTTGTAAAATCGATGCTCGTGAATTTTGCTAGTTTCGATCTAAAACGATGTATCCCGTTGTTTTCAGCCGGAGTACAAGTTTACGCGCAGATCTGGGAGAAAAAGTATACACCTTTCTGTCGGCTACTCTTCGACAACTTGTAAAATCGATGCTCGTGAATTATGCTAGTTTCGATCTAAAACGTTGTATCCCGTTGTTTTGAGCCGGAATACAAGTTTTCGCGCAGTTCTTAGAGAAAATGTTTACACCTTTCTCTCTTCTACACTTCGAAGACTTGTAAAATCAATGTTCTTGAATTATGCTAGTTTCGAACTAAAACGTTGTATCCCGTTGTTTTGAGGTGGAATACAAGTTTACGCGCAGTTCTGGGTGAAAAATTTTACACCTTTCTCTCGTCTACTCTTCGACGACTAGTAAAATCAATGTTCGTGAATCTCGCTCGTTCCGATCTAAAACGATGTATCCCGTTGTTTTGAGCCGGAATACAAGGTTTCGCGCAGTTCTGAGAGAAAAAGTTTACACCTTTCTCTCGTCTACTCTTCGACGACTAGTAAAATCGATGTTCGTGAATCTCGCTAGTTTCGATCTAAAACGATGTATCCCGTTGTTTCGAGCCGGAATACAAGTTTTCGCGCAGTTCTGAGAGAAAACGTTTACACCTTTCTCTCGTCTACTCTTCGACGACTTGTAAAATCGATGTGCGTGAATTTTGCTAGTTTCGATCTAAAACGATGTATCTCGTTGTATTGAGCTGGAATACAAGTTTTCGCGCAGTTCTGAAAGAAAAAGTTTACACCTTTCTGTCGTCTACTCTTCGACGGCTTGTAAAATCGATGCTCGTGAATTTTGCTAGTTTCGATCTAAAACGATGTATCCCGTTGTTTTGAGCCGGAGTACAAGTTTACGCGCAGTTCTGGGAGAAAAAGTTTACACCTTTCTGTCGGCTACTCTTCGACGACTTGTAAAATCGATGCTCGTGAATTATGCTAGTTTCGATCTAAAACGTTGTATCCCGTTGTTTGAGCCGGAATACAAGTTTTCGCGCAGTTCTGAGAGAAAATGTTTACACCTTTCTCTCGCCTACACTTCGACGAGTTGTAAAATCGATGCTCGTGAATTATGCTAGTTTCGATCTAAAACGATGTATCCCGTTGTTTTGAGCCGGAATACAAGTTTCCGCGCAGTTCTGAGAGAAAACGTTTACACCTTTCTCTCGTCTACTCTTCGACGACTAGTAAAATCGATGTTCGTGAATCTCGCTAGTTTCGATCTAAAACGATGTATCCCTTTGATTCGAGCCGGAATGCAAGTTTTCGCGCAGTTCTGAGAGAAAAGTTTACACCTTTCTCTCGTCTACTCTTCGACGACTAGTAAAATCAATGTTCGTGAATCTCGCTCGTTCCAATCTAAAACGATGTATCCCGTTGTTTTGAGCCGGAATACAAGTTTTCGCGCAGTTCTGAGAGAAAAAGTTTACACCTTTCTCTCGTCTACTCTTCGACGACTAGTAAAATCGATGTTCGTGAATCTCGCTAGTTTCGATCTAAAACGATGTATCCCGTTGTTTCGAGCCGGAATACAAGTTTTCGCGCAGTTCTGAGAGAAAACGTTTACACCTTTCTCTCGTCTAATCTTCGACGACTTGTAAAATCGATGTGCGTGAATTTTGCTAGTTTCGATCTAAAACGATGTATCTCGTTGTATTGAGCTGGAATACAAGTTTTCGCGCAGTTCTGAAAGAAAAAGTTTACACCTTTCTGTCGTCTACTCTTCGACGGCTTGTAAAATCGATGCTCGTGAATTTTGCTAGTTTCGATCTAAAACGATGTATCCCGTTGTTTTGAGCCGGAGTACAAGTTTACGCGCAGTTCTGGGAGAAAAAGTTTACACCTTTCTGTCGGCTACTCTTCGACGACTTGTAAAATCGATGCTCGTGAATTATGCTAGTTTCGATCTAAAACGTTGTATCCCGTTGTTTTGAGCCGGAATACAAGTTTTCGCGCAGTTCTGAGAGAAAATGTTTACACCTTTCTCTCGCCTACACTTCGACGAGTTGTAAAATCAATGTTCTTGAATTATGCTAGTTTCGAACTAAAACGTTGTATCCCGTTGTTTTGAGGTGGAATACAAGTTTACGCGCAGTTCTGGGTGAAAAATTTTACACCTTTCTCTCGTCTACTCTTCGACGACTAGTAAAATCAATGTTCGTGAATCTCGCTCGTTCCGATCTAAAACGATGTATCCCGTTGTTTTGAGCCGGAATACAAGGTTTCGCGCAGTTCTGAGAGAAAAAGTTTACACCTTTCTCTCGTCTACTCTTCGACGACTAGTAAAATCGATGTTCGTGAATCTCGCTAGTTTCGATCTAAAACGATGTATCCCGTTGTTTCGAGCCGGAATACAAGTTTCGCGCAGTTCTGCGAGAAAACGTTTACACCTTTCTCTCGTCTACTCTTCGACGACTTGTAAAATCGATGTGCGTGAAATTTGCTAGTTTTGATCTAAAACGATGTATCTCGTTGTATTGAGCTGGAATACAAGTTTTCGCGCAGTTCTGAAAGAAAAAGTTTACACCTTTCTGTCGTCTACTCTTCGACGGCTTGTAAAATCGATGCTCGTGAATTTTGCTAGTTTCGATCTAAAACGATGTATCCCGTTGTTTTGAGCCGGAGTACAAGTTTACGCGCAGTTCTGGGAGAAAAAGTTTACACCTTTCTGTCGGCTACTCTTCGACGACTTGTAAAATCGATGCTCGTGAATTGTGCTAGTTTCGATCTAAAACGTTGTATCCCGTTGTTTTGAGCCGGAATACAAGTTTTCGCGCAGTTCTGAGAGAAAATGTTTACACCTTTCTCTCGCCTACACTTCGACGAGTTGTAAAATCGATGCTCGTGAATTATGCTAGTTTCGATCTAAAACGATGTATCCGTTGTTTTGAGCCGGAATACAAGTTTCCGCGCAGTTCTGAGAGAAAACGTTTACACCTTTCTCTCGTCTACTCTTCGACGACTAGTAAAATCGATGTTCGTGAATCTCGCTAGTTTCGATCTGAAAACGATGTATCCCGTTGATTCGAGCCGGAATGCAAGTTTTCGCGCAGTTCTGAGAGAAAAAGTTTACACCTTTCTCTCGTCTACTCTTCGACGACTAGTAAAATCAATGTTCGTGAATCTCGCTCGTTCCAATCTAAAACGATGTATCCCGTTGTTTTGAGCCGGAATACAAGTTTTCGCGCAGTTCTGAGAGAAAAAGTTTACACCTTTCTCTCGTCTACTCTTCGACGACTAGTAAAATCGATGTTCGTGAATCTCGCTAGTTTCGATCTAAAACGATGTATCCCGTTGTTTCGAGCCGGAATACAAGTTTTCGCGCAGTTCTGAGAGAAAACGTATACACCTTTCTCTCGTCTACTCTTCGACGACTTGTAAAATCGATGTGCGTGAATTTTGCTAGTTTCGATCTAAAACGATGTATCTCGTTGTATTGAGCTGGAATACAAGTTTTCGCGCAGTTCTGAAAGAAAAAGTTTACACCTTTCTGTCGTCTACTCTTCGACGGCTTGTAAAATCGATGCTCGTGAATTTTGCTAGTTTCGATCTAAAACGATGTATCCCGTTGTTTTGAGCCGGAGTACAAGTTTACGCGCAGTTCTGTGAGAAAAGTTTACACCTTTCTGTCGGCTACTCTTCGACGACTTGTAAAATCGATGCTCGTGAATTATGCTAGTTTCGATCTAAAACGTTGTATCCCGTTGTTTTGAGCCGGAATACAAGTTTTCGCGCAGTTATGAGAGAAAATGTTTACACCTTTCTCTCGCCTACACTTCGACGAGTTGTAAAATCGATGCTCGTGAATTATGCTAGTTTCGATCTAAAACGATGTATCCCGTTGTTTTGAGCCGGAATACAAGTTTCCGCGCAGTTCTGAGAGAAAACGTTTACACCTTTCTCTCGTCTACTCTTCGACGACTAGTAAAATCCATGTTCTTGAATGTCGCTAGTTTCGATCTAAACGATGTATCCCGTTGATTCGAGCCGGAATACAAGTTTTCGCGCAGTTCTGAGAGAAAAAGTTTACACCTTTCTGTCGTCTACTCTTCGACGACTTGTAAAATCGATGCTCGTGAATTTTGCTAGTGTCGATCTAAAACGATGTATCCCGTTGTTTTGAGCCGGAATACAAGTTTTCGCGCAGTTCTGAGAGAAAATGTTTACACCTTTCTGTCGTCTACTCTTCGACGACTTGTAAAATCGATGCTCGTGAATTATGCTAGTTTCGATCTAAAACGTTGTATCCCGTTGTTTTAAGCCGGAATACAAGTTTTCGCGCAGTTCTTAGAGAAAATGTTTACACCTTTCTCTCGTCTACACTTCGACGACTTGCAAAATCGATGCTCGTGAATTATGCTAGTTTCGATCTAAAACGATGTATCGTATCTCGTTGTTTTCAGCCGCAATACTAGTTTTCGCGCAGTTCTGAGAGAAAATGTTTACACCTTTCTCTCGTGTACACTTCGACGACTTGCAAAATCGATGCTCGTGAATTATGCTAGTTTCGATCTAAAACGATGTATCTCGGTGTTTTCAGCCGCAATACTAGTTTTCGCGCAGTTCTGAGAGAAAATGTTTACACCTTTCTGTCGTCTACTCTTCGACGACTTGTAAAATCGATGCTCGTGAATTTTGCTAGTTTCGATCTAAAACGATGTATCCCGTTGTTTTGAGCCGGAGTACAAGTTTTCGCGCAGTTCTGAGAGAAAAAGTTTACACCTTTCTGTCGTCTACTCTTCGACGGCTTGTAAAATCGATGCACGTGAATTTTGCTAGTTTCGATCTAAAACGATGTATCCCGTTGTTTTGAGCCGGAGTACAAGTTTACGCGCAGTTCTTAGAGAAAATGTTTACCACCTTTCTCTCGTCTACACTTCGAAGACTTGTAAAATCGATGCTCGTGAATTATGCTAGTTTCGATCTAAAACGTTGTATCCCGTTGTTTTGAGCCGGAATACAAGTTTTCGCGCAGTTCTGGGAGAAAAAGTTTACACCTTTCTCTCGTCTACACTTCGACGACTTGTAAAATCAATGTTCTTGAATTATGCTAGTTTCGAACTAAAACGTTGTATCCCGTTGTTTTGAGGCGGAATACAAGTTTACGCGCAGTTCTGGGTGAACAATTTTACACCTTTCTCTCGTCAACTTTTCGACGACTAGTAAAATCAATGTTCGTGAATCTCGCTAGTTCCGATCTAAAACGATGTATCCCGTTGTTCGAGCCGGAATACAAGGTTTCGCGCAGTTCTGAGAGAAAAAGTTTACACCTTTCTCTCGTCTACTCTTCGACGACTAGTAAAATTGATGTTCGTGAATCTCGCTAGTTTCGATCTAAAACGTTGTATCTCGTTGTTTCGAGCCGGAATACAAGTTTTCGCGCAGTTCTGAGAGAAAAAGTTTACACCTTTCTCTCGTCTACTCTTCGACGACTTGTAAAGTCGATGTGCGTGAATTTTGCTAGTTTCGATCTAAAACGATGTATCTCGTTGTATTGAGCTGGAATACAAGTTTTCGCGCAGTTCTGAAAGAAAAAGTTTACACCTTTCTGTCGTCTACTCTTCGACGGCTTGTAAAATCGATGCTCGTGAATTTTGCTAGTTTCGATCTAAAACGATGTATCCCGTTGTTTTCAGCCGGAGTACAAGTTTACGCGCAGATCTGGGAGAAAACGTATACACCTTTCTGTCGGCTACTCTTCGACAACTTGTAAAATCGATGCTCGTGAATTATGCTAGTTTCGATCTAAAACGTTGTATCCCGTTGTTTTGAGCCGGAATACAAGTTTTCGCGCAGTTCTTAGAGAAAATGTTTACACCTTTCTCTCTTCTACACTTCGAAGACTTGTAAAATCAATGTTCTTGAATTATGCTAGTTTCGAACTAAAACGTTGTATCCCGTTGTTTTGAGGTGGAATACAAGTTTACGCGCAGTTCTGGGTGAAAAATTTTACACCTTTCTCTCGTCTACTCTTCGACGACTAGTAAAATCAATGTTCGTGAATCTCGCTCGTTCCGATCTAAAACGATGTATCCCGTTGTTTTGAGCCGGAATACAAGGTTTCGCGCAGTTCTGAGAGAAAAAGTTTACACCTTTCTCTCGTCTACTCTTCGACGACTAGTAAAATCGATGTTCGTGAATCTCGCTAGTTTCGATCTAAAACGATGTATCCCGTTGTTTCAAGCCGGAATACAAGTTTTCGCGCAGTTCTGAGAGAAAACGTTTACACCTTTCTCTCGTCTACTCTTCGACGACTTGTAAAATCGATGTGCGTGAATTTTGCTAGTTTCGATCTAAAACGATGTATCTCGTTGTATTGAGCTGGAATACAAGTTTACGCGCAGTTCTGGAGAAAAAAGTTTACACCTTTCTGTCGGCTACTCTTCGACGACTTGTAAAATCGATGCTCGTGAATTATGCTAGTTTCGATCTAAAAACGTTGTATCCCGTTGTTTTGAGCCGGAATACAAGTTTTCGCGCAGTTCTGAGAGAAAATGTTTACACCTTTCTCTCGCCTACACTTCGACGAGTTGTAAAATCGATGCTCGTGAATTATGCTAGTTTCGATCTAAAACGATGTATCCCGTTGTTTTGAGCCGGAATACAAGTTTCCGCGCAGTTCTGAGAGAAAACGTTTACACCTTTCTCTCGTCTACTCTTCGACGACTAGTAAAATCGATGTTCGTGAATCTCGCTAGTTTCGATCTAAAACGATGTATCCCGTTGATTTGAGCCGGAATACAAGTTTTCGCGCAGTTCTGAGAGAAAAAGTTTACACCTTTCTCTCGTCTACTCTTCGACGACTTGTAAAATCGATGCTCGTGAATTTTGCTAGTTTCGATCTAAAACGATGTATCCCGTTGTATTGAGCTGGAATACAAGTTTTCGCGCAGTTCTGAGAGAAAAAGTTTACACCTTTCTGTCGTCTACTCTTCGACGACTTGTAAAATCGATGCTCGTGAATTTGCTAGTTTCGATCCAAAACGATGTATCCCGTTGTTTTGAGCCGGAGTACAAGTTTACGCGCTGTTCTGGGAGAAAAAGTTTACACCTTTCTGTCGGCTACTCTTCGACGACTTGTAAAATCGATGCTCGTGAATTATGCTAGTTTCGATCTAAAATGTTGTATCCCATTGTTTTGAGCCGGAATACAAGTTTTCGCGCAGTTCTGAGAGAAAATGTTTACACCTTTCTCTCGTCTACACTTCGACGAGTTGTAAAATCGATGCTCGTGAATTATGCTAGTTTCGATCTAAAACGATGTATCCCGTTGTTTTGAGCCGGAATACAAGTTTCCGCGCAGTTCTGAGAGAAAAAGTTTACACCTTTCTCTCGTCTACTCTTCGACGACTAGTAAAATCGATGTTCGTGAATCTCGCTAGTTTCGATCTAAACGATGTATCCCGTTGATTCGAGCCGGAATACAAGTTTTCGCGCAGTTCTGAGAGAAAACGTTTACACCTTTCTGTCGTCTACTCTTCGACGACTTGTAAAATCGATGCTCGTGAATTTTGCTAGTTTCCATCTAAAACGACGTATCCCGTTGTTTTGAGCCGGAATACAAGTTTTCGCGCAGTTCTGAGAGAAAATGTTTACACCTTTCTGTCGTCTACTCTTCGACGACTTGTAAAATCGATGCTCGTGAATTATGCTAGTTTCGATCTAAAACGTTGTATCCCGTTGTTTTGAGCCGGAATACAAGTTTTCGCGCAGTTCTTAGAGAAAGTGTTTACACCTTTCTCTCGTCTACACTTCGAAGACTTGTAAAATGGATGCTCGTGAATTATGCTAGTTTCGATCTAAAACGTTGTATCCCGTTGTTTTGAGCCGGAATACAAGTTTTCGCGCAGTTCAGAGAGAAAAAGTTTACACCTTTCTCTCGTCTACTCTTCGACGACTTGTAAAATCGATGCTCGTGAATTTTGCTAGTTTCGATCTCAAACGATGTATCCCGTTGTATTGAGCTGGAATACAAGTTTTCGCGCAGGTCTGAGAGAAAATGTTTACACCTTTCTCTCGTCTACACTTCGACGACTTGCAAAATCGATGCTCGTGAATTATGCTAGTTTCGAACTAAAACGATGTATCTCGTTGTTTTCAGCCGCAATACTAGTTTTCGCGCAGTTCTGAGAGAAAATGTTTACACCTTTCTCTCGTCTACACTTCGACGACTTGCAAAATCGATGCTCGTGAATTATGCTAGTTTCGATCTAAAACGATGTATCTCGGTGTTTTCAGCCGCAATACTAGTTTTCGCGCAGTTCTGAGAGAAAATGTTTACACCTTTCTGTCGTCTACTCTTCGACGACTTGTAAAATCGATGCTCGTGAATTTTGCTAGTTTCGATCTAAAACGATGTATCCCGTTGTTTTGAGCCGGAGTACAAGTTTTCGCGCAGTTCTGAGAGAAAAAGTTTACACCTTTCTGTCGTCTACTCTTCGACGGCTTGTAAAATCGATGCTCGTGAATTTTGCTAGTTTCGATCTAAAACGATGTATCCCGTTGTTTTGAGCCGGAGTACAAGTTTACGCGCAGTTCTTAGAGAAAATGTTTACACCTTTCTCTCGTCTACACTTCGAAGACTTGTAAAATCGATGCTCGTGAATTATGCTAGTTTCGATCTAAAACGTTGTATCCCGTTGTTTTGAGCCGGAATACAAGTTTTCGCGCAGTTCTGGGAGAAAAAGTTTACACCTTTCTCTCGTCTACACTTCGACGACTTGTAAAATCAATGTTCTTGAATTATGCTAGTTTCGAACTAAAACGTTGTATCCCGTTGTTTTGAGGCGGAATACAAGTTTACGCGCAGTTCTGGGTGAACAATTTTACACCTTTCTCTCGTCAACTTTTCGACGACTAGTAAAATCAATGTTCGTGAATCTCGCTAGTTCCGATCTAAAACGATGTATCCCGTTGTTCGAGCCGGAATACAAGGTTTCGCGCAGTTCTGAGAGAAAAAGTTTACACCTTTCTCTCGTCTACTCTTCGACGACTAGTAAAATTGATGTTCGTGAATCTCGCTAGTTTCGATCTAAAACGTTGTATCTCGTTGTTTCGAGCCGGAATACAAGTTTTCGCGCAGTTCTGAGAGAAAAAGTTTACACCTTTCTCTCGTCTACTCTTCGACGACTTGTAAAGTCGATGTGCGTGAATTTTGCTAGTTTCGATCTAAAACGATGTATCTCGTTGTATTGAGCTGGAATACAAGTTTTCGCGCAGTTCTGAAAGAAAAAGTTTACACCTTTCTGTCGTCTACTCTTCGACGGCTTGTAAAATCGATGCTCGTGAATTTTGCTAGTTTCGATCTAAAACGATGTATCCCGTTGTTTTCAGCCGGAGTACAAGTTTACGCGCAGATCTGGGAGAAAAAGTATACACCTTTCTGTCGGCTACTCTTCGACAACTTGTAAAATCGATGCTCGTGAATTATGCTAGTTTCGATCTAAAACGTTGTATCCTGTTGTTTTGAGCCGGAATACAAGTTTTCGCGCAGTTCTTAGAGAAAATGTTTACAGCTTTCTCTCATCTACACTTCGAAGATTTGTAAAATCGATGCTCGTATATCTCGCTAGTTTCGATCTAAAACGATGTATCCCGTTGATTCGAGCCGGAATACAAGTTTTCGCGCAGTTCTGAGAGAAAAAGTTTACACCTTTCTCTCGTCTACTCTTCGACGACCCTTAAAATCGATGCTCGTGACTTTTGCTAGTTTTGATCTAAAACGATGTATCCCGTTGTATTGAGCTGGAATACAAGTTTTCGCGCAGTTCTGAGAGAAAAAGTTTACACCTTTCTGTCGTCTACTCTTCGACGACTTGTAAAATCGATGCTCGTGAATTTTGCTAGTTTCGATCTAAAACGATGTATCCCGTTGTTTTGAGCCGGAATACAAGTTTTCGCGCAGTTCTGAGAGAAAATGTTTACACCTTTTTGTCGTCTACTCTTCGACGACTTGTAAAATCGATGCTCGTGAATTATGCTAGTTTCGATCTAAAACGTTGTATCCCGTTGTTTTGAGCCGGAATACAAGTTTTCGCGCCGTTCTGAGAGAAAAAGTTTACACCTTTCTCTCGTCTACACTTCGACGACTTGTAAAATCAATGTTCTTGAATTATGCTAGTTTCGAACTAAAACGTTGTATCCCGTTGTTTTGAGGTGGAATACAAGTTTACGCGCAGTTCTGGGTGAAAAATTTTACACCTTTCTCTCGTCTAC